>NW_016157605.1:185949-201420 GCF_001687245.7 Rhagoletis zephyria | reverse complement strand
TAAAAAAAAAACAAACTGGAATGATTAATTAATTTTTCAGAAACTATCAGTCCTTTCGGAAACTGACGTATATGTGGATTATGGAGAACTTAGCTTCGATTTGACGCATCTCCTTTTAAGATTGTTAAGTTGGTTCATAAGATATACGTGATTAAGTGGAACCACTTTTTGTTTTGAGCTGAATAACGGTAATTTGAAAATACGTATCCATAGAAAAAAGAATTAACTCGATTTTCGGAATCACCGAGCAGTTCTACATAGAAATTGGATAGTGGCATCTGCAGAACAAAAACTAAACTAAAATTTGTGATCCAGTGTTGTCAGTTTTAATTTCAAGAAGTGTTTCAAATAAATTTGATTAAAATTATATTCATATAAACCTGTTTATTTTTCAGCTTTTATTTTGTGGAAGTTAACTTTTCTAGCGGGTTTTTATAAAAACCTGGATTTTTTACTCGAAAATATGTCGTTGGCAACACTGGCTCCATTACACTTCATAAAATAGTGGTTAATTTTGAAGTAGAACATACAATTTTTTCTCATTTGAGTTAAAAAAAATTAAACATTTCGAAAAAATTTAACAGTGTTCTTAAATCACGATTGCTTAATTGTTATCCTTAAATTATATACGATTACGATTACTTTAAATGTAATCATAAATTTTACCATTATGATTATAATAATTGTAATCTTAAAAATTTAAGGACTAAGATTACTGTAATCGTAATCATGAAATACATTTCTAAGGGGAAAATCACACAGGCCTGTGTTATTTTTGAATGTACTTGGATGTGAAATAACGCGTTTTCTAAATACACGTGAGGACAATCCTCCTCAAAGGAGGACGGTTGATCAGCTTACATTAATGTGTATGTCATGTAGCGAGGGTAACATGAGTTAGACTTTTGTTTAAAATTATTAAATATTAAAGAAACAAAAAAGAGTAGCCAAAACAGGTCAAAATGTAACTAACTTATTTAGTTGACCAGAAAATGTCTGTACAATACACATAAGTTTAAAAAAATATTCAATCATAATATGCTGGCTTTCTAAACGTACACACATATGAAGTATGCCCTGTAGTGATGCAGTTTAACTACTGTATAAAGGCACAACAACACAACGATTCTATTGCTTTATACTAATATACATATAAGTACAATAAGTCTTTCAAAACCCTTGCATGAGACAGGATTGCACGGTTAGCGAAGTTTGCTCATAGGAAAACCGGTTCTACTGAGCAATCCCTGCACCGTTCAGTGGTTTGTAAGACTCAGGGCCGCTTTCACCATCTCTGGTTAACACTGATTCCCCCATGGTGGAATGAACTGAAGGTGGCGCATTCCCGAAACCGCTACTTTGGTTTTGCCGACTTTGACATGTATAGTAATACGTAAACAAACTTTTTGTTTAGAAACATGTGCAAACGTATTGCAAACGTATTGTGTACTTTCAAGTGAAAAATCGAAGNCAATACGTAAACAAACTTTTTGTTTAGAACCAAGTGCAAACGTATTACAAACGTATTGTGTACTTTCAAGTGAAAAATCGAAGTAATTCGTGCGTTCTGAAGTAAAAAACGTTTCATTTGTAATAAAAACTTTATAAAAATGTCGTGTCGTGTGTTGAATTGCAGAAGCCGTACGTAGTAATACGTAAACAAACTTTTTGTTTAGAAACAAGTGCAAACGTATTGCAAACGTATTGTGTACTTTCAAGTGAAAAATCGAAGTAATTCGTGCGTTCTGAAGTAAAAAACGTTTCATTTGTAATAAAAACTTTATAAAAATGTCGTGTCGTGTGTTGAATTGCAGAAGCCGTAGGGGTAAAGCCCCCAAATGCAGTTTTTTTTTTTTGTTTCCCCGCGACGATGCCTTGGCCAGAAAGTGGGTAGAACTCTGCCGGCAGGAGAACCCATACAATTTAAACACCAGCGTAATATGCATGAAACACTTTACGCACCACTTTTAAACACGACATGTTAAGTTGAAAACGTTGAAATACCACAAATTACAAATTAAAATCGGAGGTAAGCAAGCATCGACCACTTTCTGCAGGAAAACATGCGCTGCGACAATATATTATCACTTTTTCGGCACCTGCAATACAAACGCAAAAATTCTAAATAGTTAATTAATAAGACCTATTCTTTTGAACACATTAAACGTAGTGCTTAATTTGCTATATTCACAGATGGCTTGAGAAATTGGTGAATCGAGAAGAAAACACGTTTTCTCACTGCAAATTCACAACTGTCAACTCATTGTTCTTCGCCATATTCTTTGTTTACCCATTGCCACAAATGTCATTCTGCGGGAATGCGCAATCTTGTATTCTATCGTTCTTGTGATTCCCCGCTAAATATTGTTATCGATTACCTACTCAATGTTATATGAATGGGGTCGTGAAAATGGTCCTTAGAGAATACTCATAATGTTGTCTCGCAGCCAAGCGGTTATTTTCCCTATTTGCACGCACATACACACATATGCAAACATCAACTTGCCAGCAATGCTTCAATGCTGTAGTGTAGGGATGCAAAAAAAACATCGATGCATCGGAAACAACGATGTTTTCTATTCGATGTATCGAATAAAACCGATGTTTTGGACTTTCTGATATACATCGATATATCGATGTATTTTTTTTCGATGCATCGACTTTTGTGTGTACAGACTAAAATTATTTTGTATGCTTCCAAACTCTTCGCTTTAGCAACTATTCTAAATGTGGATTTTCACTATTTATGCACTATTAGAATATACATATATTTTATTAATATTATCCAAAATGTTATTGCACTAATAAATTGCTACTTTTTTAGTAGAAACGTTTAGTGCCAAAATACCATCTACAATATGATATTAATTGATAAGATATTGACACCTTAAAACCATTTGGAAATTTGGACCAACATAGTCAAATAATATAAAGTGTGCCAGCCAGTGTTATGTAAGCTTATTTCAAAGCAAAATTTTAGTTTCGTATTTTTTTTTTTGGTTTTGTTGCCCGATTGCTTAGATCCCTATCCTGATGGACTGAAAACACCAGTACTGCAACGTTAAGTGTGCTTTTGCACAAGCGGCAAGAATTTATTAGCATTTTTTTTGTAATTTTTTACTCAAATCAAAAAACTTCATAATTCCTCACTCAAAAGGGTTAACATAAAAGTCAAATAAAAAAAGATATGATAATAAATTGCCAAATATGTGTACCGAATTAGAATGTCATTGCTAGCTGGCACACTTAATATTACGCTGCTGATTACTTTTGTATGGGACAAAATTGCGACATTGCCATAGTATTTGAGCTGGCAATCATTGCAAAGTTAAAGTCGCGAAACACATGTTTTTTTATTGTCATCAAAAGTATCAGTTAAGGCTGCTTCGAAATATAATTGTAAAAACTTTTCATTTTCTCTAACGCGCGGNCATTGGAATTAATATCAATTCACATTGCAAGGGAATTAATGTCAATGACATTAGCACACAAGCCAAAAGTGAGTTAATGTCAGAAGAAGTGCGGCAATTATGTCATTGACATACAATTCGGAGGTCACAGAAATATTTGGTGACATGTAATAATGTCATTGGAATTAATATCAATGGACATAAATTAGTTTTTGTAAGGAATTAAGTGTCAATGACATTTGCACAAAAGCCAAAAATGTGTTAATGTCAACTTACATTAACCCACTTCGGAATTTATTCACCCTAAAGGTGAAGTAATGTTAGAAACATAAATTCAGTTACTTAGACTGCGATTCACAAAATGAAAGTGTGTTGATTTCATCAAAAATATTACCAACAATCAAAACCTACAAAAAACAAAGACGTTAATACGCCTTTTAGTAGCAGAAATAGTAAGCATTTATTAACCCTTAATTAGACGCATAAATAAAATCACACAATTAGTCGCATGGGGTGCCGAGTGACCCCAATAAAAGTGTTGAAAAAAGAATTTTGGAAATAAAAATATGAAGTGTGTATTATCAAAAGTATTAAAGTACTCTATTATCGTTAACGTAAAAAAAAAACAAAAACATAATTTCGAATTAAAAAAATAATAATATTAAAAACTTAAGCCCCCTAAAAATTTACATAAGTGGTCGCATGGGGTCAGCACTCAAGAGAGTAGCGACACATGTGTACGCGACGACGTTTTAGCCGTGACTAAATAAATAAAACGAAATGGGTATTGTCATAAATATTAAAGCTCTTTATTATATTTCAAAGTTAGATACAAAAATAAAAACTTAGCTCTGCCAAAAAATCCATGGGGTCAGGACTTAAGAGAGTAGCGACACATGTGTAAACGCCGATGTTCTGACCGTGATTAATTCACGCGCGAGCACGCTACAAACACCCCAAGACATTTTTTTCAACCCTAATTAAGGGTTAATTCATTTATATAAGAATTACAAGCAAATATGACGTTAAAAAGAACAAATGTTTAATTTATAAATATAAAACTCCATTAGATATAATGCAGTGTATTACATGAAAAATTGTAGCACGATTGTTTGCGCGTGAAATAAGGACACAAGAAACTTGAGTTCTTTGTCTCTGAATAGTTGTGAATATATTTAAAATATATATACATATGTCAAAAAGCATACAAAAATTTTTATTAAACGAGTAAAAAGCGGATTTAGTCAATATTTTTTAGCAAGAAGGACTTTGTTAATATTTTTTTGAAAAATAAATAACGGCCGTGGATTTTACTGCGCTTTCAAAATGGTAGTATTCTCTATGGAAGATAAGAAATAGTGTCCATGGACGTTATTTCCGCTGACCTTATTACACGTATACATATAGTGTTGGACATATCTATCGTTTCGGACCAAATTTAAAATGATGTTTTTTGCCACTCATGTTTATTTATTAATTTTTAAGATTTTTCAATTAAAACACAGTTCATTCCCTAACAAACACCATATAAAGGGCTGTTTGCAGCTCTCAAGAAAAAAGAAGATTCATATAAAATAACGCACAAGAAATGGAAAATAAATTTTCTACTAACAAATTTTCTTAAATCAAGTTACAGCTCTCAAGAAAAAATTTAGGTTATTTATTTCTTCAAGAAAATGTACAGCAAAAGCTTAGAATCCAGCTATCCAGGAAAATCATAAGAAATATTTTTCATTATTTCTGTTGCTTTAAGAAACAATTTGACTTTGCTGCTGTAAATATACGAGCATTTTTTTCTTGAGAGCTGTAAACTGATTTAAGAAATTTTGATAGAAGAAAATTTCTTTTCCATTCTTTTTCATTTTATATGAATTTTTCGTTTTTTTTGAGAGCTGGAAACAAGCTAAAAAGCAAGGTATTTTTTCAACCAACAGAAATAATGAAAAATATTTATTGTGATTTTTATTGAGAGCTGCAAACAGCTCATCATCAAAATTTCAAACTTTTTTCTCAGAAGTGTTTATAGGCCATTCAAGTTTTGTGTAATAATTGGCAAGTTTCAAGTGGCTAAAAATTACCATTGAACTTTGAGAAGATTTTTGCCGAACGTGTTGCGGAAGCACTTGAAAGGGGAAAATTATAAGTAAAATGGTAAATGGAATACCAAAAATTTACGTACTTAGGCGGTTGGGTAAATAAGCGGGGAAGTACTTAAGGGAGGGATTTTCTTCAGATTACATTAAAATATTCACGGTGCCCAAAAATGTTGGTTACTTAAGCGGGTTAGGTACCTAAGCTTCTGTGCTAATATCATTGACATTAATTCCGAGCTTCTCCTCCGATTTGTGGCGTGCGCCTTAATGTTGTCACACAAAGGGAAGGGACCTACAGTTTGACGCCGACTCCGAACGGCGATCGTATTTTTATGACAAGCTGTTTTTCATGGCACAAATCAACTCGGAGGTTTGCCATTGCCTGGGGCGACCGCTACTAGAAGAGCATTTTTTTGGTCTTTATTTTTTGATATTGGGTTGAAACGAGCTTCAACCCAGGCCCTGCGTAGTGGTAGCGCGCACTAGAGGTGGCAGATATTTGTGTACCTGTGACCTTGTCACGGTTACTCCAAAGTCATGGTGCCAAAGAAACAGTCGCAATGATATTTTTGTAGTAGGACTGCGCTTTCCACAATAGCAGTAACAGTCGCAGTAGCTGCTATGAACTCTGCGATAAAGTATGTAGCAATCGCAATTACATATCGAGAAACTGTTACCAGTTATTTAAGACTAAAATCTGATTAATGTTGTTTGATATTCGAATTTCCCACCATTAAAAAGGAGTGTGAATGACCAAAACAATAATATCCTTAGTTCACTCGGTAAAAGATTCCTGTTTAAGACTTTTTTGTCACGCTTTTGTCACGGTCACGGATGAAAATCTGCAAAGTCACAGTCACAAATAACGTTGTTTCTCAAAGTCACGAGATCGCCCATCTCTAGCACGCACTGCTAACCACTACACCACAGGTTCATTTTATGATTTTAATTCTAAATAACAAAGTTAGTTTTTAATATTTTTATTGTTGCTAATTCATTTTCCTTATTCAACCAACTACTATCAAGGGCAGCTGATTTGCCGGTATTTAACTGCTATGCAAACAAAGTTAGTTTTTCCACCTTTGTTTCACTTCAGGGGGTGAAACAGTTCCGACGTGTCTTGTCAACTGAATTTAACCCACTTTTGGCTTTTATGCTAATTTCATTGCCATTAATTCAATTACCAAAGGGAATTTACGCCAATGGGCATTAATTCCAATGCCATTATTACTCGTCACCCAGCATGCAAGCATCAAGATATTTCAGATATCCTTGAGAAACTAGCCAGCGGTAACAAAGTTATTAACGAAGAGCACAAAGTCGAAAACGGATGATTTTTTCGGAAAGCAGAAAGGTACTAAACTATGGGTAGTACCAAAAGCAATGGCTACCACATCACGCGCTAAATGAAAAAGTCGACGGTAACATTTTAGAGTTAAATATTTACCATAATTTTATGTTTTGGAGTTTTCTGAAGGGATATATTCTCATTTGATCAAACACTATTAATTTTTAACGATTTTTTAGCAATTCAACGAAAAAATTTGTTTTCCCCATATAAAATATATGAAAAACTTCAAAGCCCCGGCGGGGCGATTAAATATCAATCGGTTTCAATGTAGAAAATGGCGATCTAATTTTTTGTGCCACCCCCAAATTCGTAAAAAGGTGATTTTTCTGTGTATTTTTCGATCTGCCTAATGCACATATGCATATGTAAGTATATGTATCTATTTAAAGAATGTGAAACACACTTATCCTGAAAGATTCATGTCGAATTTGGTTGGCATTTGATAAAGTGGGATCAAGCGCAATTGTTTCTTGGAACTTTAAGGAGAGTGAAATTATTCTTAGCAAATATGCTCAACAAACTACATATATGAATCGATTTCGTTCTGTTGATGCGCAAATATATTTTNGAGATCGCCCATCTCTAGCACGCACTGCTAACCACTACACCACAGGTTCATTTTATGATTTTAATTCTAAATAACANAGTCACAAATAACGTTGTTTCTCAAAGTCACGAGAACGCCCATCTCTAGCACGCACTGCTAACCACTACACCACAGGTTCATTTTATGATTTTAATTCTAAATAACAAAGTTAGTTTTTAATATTTTTATTGTTGCTAATTCATTTTCCTTATTCAACCAACTACTATCAAGGGCAGCTGATTTGCCGGTATTTAACTGCTATGCAAACAAAGTTAGTTTTTCTACCTTTGTTTCACTTCAGGGGGTGAAACAGTTCCGACGTGTCTTGTCAATTGAATTTAACCCACTTTTGGCTTTTATGCTAATTTCATTGCCATTAATTCAATTACCAAAGGGAATTTACGCCAATGGGCATTAATTCCAATGCCATTATTACTCGTCACCCAGCATGCAAGCATCAAGATATTTCAGATATCCTTGAGAAACTAGCCAGCGGTAACAAAGTTATTAACGAAGAGCACAAAGTCGAAAACGGATGATTTTTTCGGAAAGCAGAAAGGTACTAAACTATGGGTAGTACCAAAAGCAATGGCTACCACATCACGCGCTAAATGAAAAAGTCGACGGTAACATTTTAGAGTTAAATATTTACCATAATTTTATGTTTTGGAGTTTTCTGAAGGGATATATTCTCATTTGATCAAACACTATTAATTTTTAACGATTTTTTAGCAATTCAACGAAAAAATTTGTTTTCCCCATATAAAATATATGAAAAACTTCAAAGCCCCGGCGGGGCGATTAAATATCAATCGGTTTCAATGTAGAAAATGGCGATCTAATTTTTTGTGCCACCCCCAAATTCGTAAAAAGGTGATTTTTCTGTGTATTTTTCGATCTGCCTAATGCACATATGCATATGTAAGTATATGTATCTATTTAAAGAATGTGAAACACACTTATCCTGAAAGATTCATGTCGAATTTGGTTGGCATTTGATAAAGTGGGATCAAGCGCAATTGTTTCTTGGAACTTTAAGGAGAGTGAAATTATTCTTAGCAAATATGCTCAACAAACTACATATATGAATCGATTTCGTTCTGTTGATGCGCAAATATATTTTATAAAAATAATTTCGTTACGTTTCAGAGCTAAAGTAACGAAACAAAACTCAATCATTAACGTTGAAACCAAATAAATCATCAATCGTTAACATATAAACAAAATAAATCAACGAAAATTTGTTGTTGCATGCCATTGCCAGCTCACTATTAACATATAGTGCCTAAATGCATGCTACAGCTTCAGCGTTAACGATTGAATTTATTTTCGTTAAAAAACAAGAATAGAATGCATCCAGGCAATACCACGAACATTGTTTAAAAGAACGCTTGATGGGAGGAACAAATCGCTTAATTTTAGGATAAGGGCAAATCTCAAAAACAGGTACACTTTCAAAACAAAAAGTTAAAGAATACTCATAATGTTGTCTCGCAGCCAAGCGGTTATTTTCCCTATTTGCACGCACATACACACATATGCAAACATCAACTTGCCAGCAATGCTTCAATGCTGTAGTGTAGGGATGCAAAAAAAACATCGATGCATCGGAAACATCGATGTTTTCTATTCGATGTATCGAATAAAACCGATGTTTTGGACTTTCTGATATACATCGATATATCGATGTATTTTTTTTCGATGCATCGACTTTTGTGTGTACAGACTAAAATTATTTTGTATGCTTCCAAACTCTTCGCTTTAGCAACTATTCTAAATGTGGATTTTCACTATTTATGCACTATTAGAATATACATATATTTTATTAGTATTATCCAAAATGTTATTGCACTAATAAATTGCTACTTTTTTAGTAGAAACGTTTAGTGCCAAAATACCATCTACAATATGATATTAATTGATAAGATATTGACACCTTAAAACCATTTGGAAATTTGGACCAACATAGTCAAATAATATAAAGTGTGCCAGCCAGTGTTATGTAAGCTTATTTCAAAGCAAAATTTTAGTTTCGTATTTTTTTTTTTGGTTTTGTTGCCCGATTGCTTAGATCCCTATCCTGATGGACTGAAAACACCAGTACTGCAACGTTAAGTGTGCTTTTGCACAAGCGGCAAGAATTTATTAGCATTTTTTTTGTAATTTTTTACTCAAATCAAAAAACTTCATAATTCCTCACTCAAAAGGGTTAACATAAAAGTCAAATAAAAAAAGATATGATAATAAATTGCCAAATATGTGTACCGAATTAGAATGTCATTGCTAGCTGGCACACTTAATATTACGCTGCTGATTACTTTTGTATGGGACAAAATTGCGACATTGCCATAGTATTTGAGCTGGCAATCATTGCAAAGTTAAAGTCGCGAAACACATGTTTTTTTATTGTCATCAAAAGTATCAGTTAAGGCTGCTTCGAAATATAATTGTAAAAACTTTTCATTTTCTCTAACGCGCGGCATTTTTAAAAAAGTTTACAATTGAATCCGGAGTTGCGATAGGTCGTTCATACAACTTTGTTCGCAACATTGCCATTTCGCCAAAAATGCCACTTTGCAACGTTTTATGAATCGCACGAATATTTCATTATGCTTATAAACATTTAACAATTGTCGCCAATTCCGTACCCTCCAAAAATTCAAAAGAACAGAGAAAACTCTTTAAATTAATTAATACATTTCACTGTGAGTTATACAATCATCGAAGTTACGATTGTTTCATTTCCTTGTTGTATATTTTTAATTGTAATAAACTGTTGATGTTTTCATTCGATGCATCGAAAATATCGATGTTTTCATACGATACATCGATATCCATCGATACTATATTTCGATGTATCGAATCGAAAAAAACATCGATGTATTTTTTTGACTTGCATCCCTACTGTAGTGGAACGTTTTGTTAACTTTTCATTTTATAGTTCGGCGCTATGGAACACTATAGATGTTAATATGCATGCAATGCAACTGACGTTGAGAAAGTCAGCCACGATTGTCAACACTTCCTTTTAAATTATGTATAAGAATCGTACTTTAGTTTATGAACGCAATCTATATATACTTATGCACATACATATGTATGTAGTCCGAATTTTTAGAAAAAATGTATTTCTTGCAAAGATACATCAACGGAGATGTTTCCGCCTAAATGCATATATGTACATACAAAATTGACTATTTTATTTACCTTAGTGTTTAAACTATTTTGAACCTCATTATGCCATATCTTAATTATTAATTAACATGATTTGTTCCTTCTTCAACTCTAGAAAATTAATGTTTGTAAGTAAGTAATTAATGTTTTCATCTATATGTACACTATGTATGTACATATGTAAGTGTATTCCAGCCTCACAAAAATTGTGCAGCATTACTTATAAGTTTCCACTTATTTATGTACATATTGTTTATTAGTTGTCTAGTTTTAATAAACACTTTTGGGTTATGTCAGTGTCCATCGTTTTACTTAACTTCAGTCAGCTTTTGGCAAATCTTAATCTTTGAGTATATATTCATGTACATACATTAGAGTCGCGGTTATTTACTAATTCACTATTTTCCGGCCTAAGCCCATTAGTTTTATAGAATATGATTAAACCAAGAATTAATATTTTATTAAAAAAATTTAAATTACGAACATAATAAAAACACGATGCGAAAAACCAACAGCAAAAAGAGCTGGAATACGCGGGCCGCCGCGAAGCTACGCAAATTGAATGTTTGAAATTGATTTTATTTCGCGCCAGTATGCGAAGTAGTGTCAATTGACCTTATTTCCGTCGATTTTGTCACCTGTCACCTGCATGCTAGAGTAAGAGAATTTTGTATGGGTATGTCGAGCCCTAACCGCCAAAATAATACAAACGAATTTTTTTTCAAAATATATTTTATATATATATTTTTTTTTTCAAAACATATTCCTAGAGCATCTAGATGAATTTCTGCATCAAAAAGAAAATTTTGAAAAAAATTTCGCTTGTATTATTTTGGCGGTTAGGGGCCGATATGTATATGAAATCAATCCCATTCTCCTGAAAAAATGTAGGTTATTGAAAAAGGGAGTGCGACACCTAACTTACAAACTGAATTTTTCGTACTGCATATTTCTGGAAGTTTTCATGGTAGAGCTCTTGACCTTAGTGTAGAGATATATGAAACCAGGGGCCGCAAACAAGTAAAATATGTAACTAAAATCATCTTTCAATCATTATTTTATGCTTTTAATTTATTACCTTTAAAAATAATTATTATTATTGAGTTTATTTTTCGTTCAACTGAAATAATTATTATTTGATTTTAACGTTTTTGATCATGATAAAAACGGTGACGTCCAATAATGTCATTGGAATTAATATCAATTCACATTGCAAGGGAATTAATGTCAATGACATTAGCACACAAGCCAAAAGTGAGTTAATGTCAGAAGAAGTGCGGCAATTATGTCATTGACATACAATTCGGAGGTCACAGAAATATTTGGTGACATG
This sequence comes from Rhagoletis zephyria, assembly GCF_001687245.7. Taxonomy (NCBI): domain Eukaryota; kingdom Metazoa; phylum Arthropoda; class Insecta; order Diptera; family Tephritidae; genus Rhagoletis; species Rhagoletis zephyria. Next base: position 189,473 of record NW_016157605.1, on the reverse strand, counting down.
TAATAATGTCATTGGAATTAATATCAATGGACATAAATTAGTTTTTGTAAGGAATTAAGTGTCAATGACATTTGCACAAAAGCCAAAAATGTGTTAATGTCAACTTACATTAACCCACTTCGGAATTTATTCACCCTAAAGGTGAAGTAATGTTAGAAACATAAATTCAGTTACTTAGACTGCGATTCACAAAATGAAAGTGTGTTGATTTCATCAAAAATATTACCAACAATCAAAACCTACAAAAAACAAAGACGTTAATACGCCTTTTAGTAGCAGAAATAGTAAGCATTTATTAACCCTTAATTAGACGCATAAATAAAATCACACAATTAGTCGCATGGGGTGCCGAGTGACCCCAATAAAAGTGTTGAAAAAAGAATTTTGGAAATAAAAATATGAAGTGTGTATTATCAAAAGTATAAAGTACTCTATTATCGTTAACGTAAAAAAAACAAAAACATAATTTCGAATTAAAAAAATAATGATATTAAAAACTTAAGCCCGCCAAAAAATTTACATAAGTGGTCGCATGGGGTCAGCACTCAAGGGAGTAGCGACACATGTGTACGCGACGACGTTTTAGCCGTGACTAAATAAATAAAACGAAATGGGTATTGTCATAAATATTAAAGCTCTTTATTATATTTCAAAGTTAGATACAAAAATAAAAACTTAGCTCTGCCAAAAAATCCATGGGGTCAGGACTTAAGAGAGTAGCGACACATGTGTAAACGCCGATGTTCTGACCGTGATTAATTCCCGCGCGAGCACGCTACAAACACCAGACATTTTTTTCAACCCTAATTAAGGGTTAATTCATTTATATAAGAATTACAAGCAAATATGTACGTTAAAAAGAACAAATGTTTAATTTATAAATATAAAACTCCATTAGATATAATGCAGTGTATTACATGAAAAATTGTAGCACGATTGTTTGCGCGTCAAATAAGGACACAAGAAACTTGAGTTCTTTGTCTCTGAATAGTTGTGAATATATTTAAAATATATATACATATGTCAAAAAGCATAAACAAATTTTTATTAAACGAGTAAAAAGCGGATTTAGTCAATATTCTTTAGCAAGAAGGACTTTGTTAATATTTTTTTGAAAAATAAATAACGGCCGTGGATTTTACTGCGCTTTCAAAATGGTAGTATTCTCTATGGATAATAAGAAATAGTGTCCATGGACGTTATTTCCGCTGACCTTATTACACATATAGTGTTGGACATATCTATCGTTTCGGACCAAATTTAAAATGAGGTTTTTTGCCACTCATGTTTATTTATTAATTTTTAAGATTTTTCAATTAAAACACAGTTCATTCCCTAACAAACACCATATAAAGGGTTGTTTGCAGCTCTCAAGAAAAAAGAAGATTCATATAAAATAACGCACAAGAAATGGAAAATAAATTTTCTACTAACAAATTTTCTTAAATCAAGTTACAGCTCTCAAGGAAAAATTTAGGTTATTTATTTCTTCAAGAAAATGTACAGCAAAAGCTTAGAATCCAGCTATCCAGGAAAATCATAAGAAATATTTTTCATTATTTCTGTTGCTTTAAGAAACAATTTGACTTTGCTGCTGTAAATATACGAGCATTTTTTTCTTGAGAGCTGTAAACTGATTTAAGAAATTTTGATAGAAGAAAATTTCTTTTCCATTCTTTTTCATTTTATATGAATTTTTCGTTTTTTTTGAGAGCTGGAAACAAGCTAAAAAGCAAGGTATTTTTTCAACCAACAGAAATAATGAAAAATATTTATTGTGATTTTTATTGAGAGCTGCAAACAGCTCATCATCAAAATTTCAAACTTTTTTCTCAGAAGTTTTTATAGGCCATTCAAGTTTTGTGTAATAATTGGCAAGTTTCAAGTGGCTAAAAATTACCATTGAACTTTGAGAAGATTTTTGCCGAACGTGTGGCGGAAGCACTTGAAAGGGGAAAATTATAAGTAAAATGGTAAATGGAATACCAAAAATTTACGTACTTAGGCGGGTTGGGTAAATAAGCGGGGAAGTACTTAAGGGAGGGATTTTCTTCAGATTACATTAAAATATTCACGGTGCCCAAAAATGTTGGTTACTTAAGCGGGTTAGGTACCTAAGCTTCTGTGCTAATATCATTGACATTAATTCCGAGCTTCTCCTCCGATTTGTGGCGTGCGCCTTAATGTTGTCACACAAAGGGAAGGGACCTACAGTTTGACGCCGACTCCGAACGGCGATCGTATTTTTACGACAAGCTGTTTTTCATGGCACAAATCAACTCGGAGGTTTGCCATTGCCTGGGGCGACCGCTACTAGAAGAGCATTTTTTTGGTCTTTATTTTTTGATATTGGGTTGAAACGAGCTTCAACCCAGGCCCTGCGTAGTGGTAGCGCGCACTAGAGGTGGCAGATATTTGCGTACCTGTGACCTTGTCACGGTTACTCCAAAGTCATGGTGCCAAAGAAACAGTCGCAATGATATTTTTGTAGTAGGACTGCGCTTTCCACAATAGCAGTAACAGTCGCAGTAGCTGCTATGAACTCTGCGATAAAGTATGTAGCAATCGCAATTACATATCGAGAAACTGTTACCAGTTATTTAAGACTAAAATCTGATTAATGTTGTTTGATATTAGAATTTCCCACCATTAAAAACGAGTGTGAATTGACCAAAACAATAATATCCTTAGTTCACTCGGTAAAAGATTCCTGTTTAAGACTTTGTCAGTTTTGTCACGGTCACGGTGAACTGAAGTCAGTCACAAATACGTGTTTCTCAAAGTCACAGTCACAAATAACGTTGTTTCTCAAAGTCACGAGAACGCCCATCTCTAGCACGCACTGCTAACCACTACACCACAGGTTCATTTTATGATTTTAATTCTAAATAACAAAGTTAGTTTTTAATATTTTTATTGTTGCTAATTCATTTTCCTTATTCAACCAACTACTATCAAGGGCAGCTGATTTGCCGGTATTTAACTGCTATGCAAACAAAGTTAGTTTTTCTACCTTTGTTTCACTTCAGGGGGTGAAACAGTTTCGACGTGTCTTGTCAATTGAATTTAACCCACTTTTGGCTTTTATGCTAATGTCATTGCCATTAATTCAATTACCAAAGGGAATTTACGCCAATGGGCATTAATTCCAATGACCATTATTACTCGTCACCCAGCATGCAAGCATCAAGATATTTCAGATATCCTTGAGAAACTAGCCAGCGGTAACAAAGTTATTAACGAAGAGCACAAAGTCGAAAACGGACGATTTTTTCGGAAAGCAGAAAGTACTAAACTATGGGTAGTACCAAAAGCAATGGCTACCACATCACGCGCTAAATGAAAAAGTCGACGGTAACATTTTAGAGTTAAATATTTACCATAATTTTATGTTTTGGAGTTTTCTGAAGGGATATATTCTCATTTGATCAAACACTATTAATTTTTAACGATTTTTTAGCAATTCAACGAAAAAATTTGTTTTCCCCATATAAAATATATGAAAAACTTCAAAGCCCCGGCGG
>NW_016157605.1:166257-185924 GCF_001687245.7 Rhagoletis zephyria | reverse complement strand
TTTTTTAATTTGTGGGCACACCTATGTTTAATATATGATTATGATCGTAGTCTCTTAATAAATCGGAAAATATAAGTGTAATTAATTTTCATCAAGTGCTGAAATAGAAAACAAAAGAATAAGATGAGTTCAAATTACGCTGTGCAAGTGGTAAATTTGGTGACAGGTAATAAGATCAACGGAAATAAGGTCAATTGACTTTATTTCCCACCCTGGTGCGAAATAAAGTCAATTGACATTATTACCTTTTTAAAAACGAAATAAAATCCATTGACATTATTTCTCTTTCAAACATTAAATTTGCTTAGCTTCGCGGCGACCCGCGTTAGCGCGCCACACCGCGCGTGCCGCGTTCGCGCCCGCGCCCCGCGTACCCCTCGCGACCGGCGCGCACACCACGTCACGCTACGCCGCGGCCTCCGGCCCCCCCTTCCCCGTCTCCCGCCGTGCTGTAACGCAGGTAGATTTATTTTTTGTATACGTTGAAATAAAATTTTTATATATTTTAAACATCGAGGGCTTATATTCAATAATAATACCCTCTATCTGCACACTTTTCACAAAGGTGAGATTCTGATATAAAAATCCACCTAAGCTTTAACTGTCATCAGTGATATTAATGTTACCTTATATAACGACAGGTAATAAGTCCCAGATGGTTTCTAAAATCACAAATTATTTTTTGTGCAAATTGCAGATAGAGGGTATTAATAAATTCAAGCCCTCGATATTTCACCTTTTTATATTTGTAAGTTATTGGAAGCAGGGATGCCAACTTCGCTCAAACCGTGCCATTTGTCCCTATTTTACTTCAAATGGCACTTAATTTTTCAATTTGGCACAAAGTGCCAAAATGGCACTTTTGTAAAAAAAATAACTTTCAATACATTTTTGTGAAATCCTTTGCGTGCACTTCTTTTTCTCAACTAAAATTTTGTAATTTATAAAGGCTATTCAACTGGTTTATCTTATTTTATCATTGCACTTTTGTTTGGAAAATTTAGCTTATTTTATTGCTAAATGTGAATGATTAAAAGGAATGACACCATTTTTGACACTTTTATTTTTCTATTTGGCACATTTTGGCACTTTTTTTATCCTCAATATGGCACCTCATAACTAAGGATAGTTGGCAGCCCTGATTGGAAGATTTCTGCTGTGTTTTGGGGCAACAACTTGTCTGCAGTAAAAAAACATATAATTTGTGTTTCAAAAGTGTGTGAAAACCAATCAATTAACTTATATGATCTCGGTTCCGATATTAAATAATCAATAATTGTTTATACCCGCATTTTGGCATATTGGCTCGTTGAATGTGCCATCTAATAAATAGTGTCGTCATTCTCCTTAGCTGCTTTTAAATGATGTCGTCAGAAATTGCTGGCGGAGACATGAATACAGTGTAAGAAAATTCTTTTTCTATAATTGTTTCCTTATAGAAAGGTTGGTTCCTTTTCCACCTTAGACATTCCGAATTCGTTCAAAATATGCTAATTTAAAACACAGAATTCTTTCAGTGTTCCTCCGGGTTTTTGGACATGGACTGTTTCTTCAATTTAATAGTGTTCTCTTTATTTTTGTGGAAACGAAACATGTTTTGCAAGTTATGGATCATTTCTACACTCTTTCTTCAAATATTTATCGTATTCCAGCTGTGCGCAGGCGTTTAGTTTTTCGCATCTTGTTTTTACATATTCGTAATTTAAATTTTTTTAATAAAATCAATTGGTGGTAGTTCATGATTGTGTATGGATTAATATCACAACACTGAGGATTAGGCAATAACCTTATTCATCTATTAAAAAACAACACTTACGGGGCAATGTTTATTGTAAGAACAACATTTTTGTCTATGAATTGACATACTTTAAGCATTGTTGACCTATTTCCATTTGAATGAGGAAATAGCGTCAATGACTTTATTTCCAAATTTTTGTTGACTTTATTTCGTTTTTTGAAAAGGTAATAAAGTCAATTGACTTTATTTCGCACCAGGGTGGGAAATAAAAAAAGTCAATGACTATTCATTGACATTACGCTGTCAGCGTAAATTTTGAGCAAAGATTTTGAAAGTTGACTGTCACTTAATTGGGACGTTCTAAATTCAATTGCATACCTCATTTTACATGATTGGTTTTCGAGATAACGGTAGTTGAAAATTTGAATAAATTTTAATTATTTATAAATAACTCCCTTAGTTTCAAAGTTATTTACTAAAATTTTGCACACAATTGTGGAGCTGATCGGGCAAAACTGAGGACGCCATTGAATTCAGAAGGCTCCAATTAATGGCGTTTTCTTTTCCAGAAAAAAGTCACCTTCTCATATGGCAAAATTATCAGAGTGCAAAGAGCGTGCAATAGGCATGTAAAGATGTTGAGCAAAAGATCCGAAATCTTGACAGCCCTGACGCAGGCAGAATAAATACAACATTATACATGGGCGATTAAATAGCAATCGATTTCAATGTAGAAAATGGCGATCTAATTTTTTGTGCCACCCCCAAATTCGTAAAAAGGTGATTTTTCTGTGTATTTTTCGATCTGCCTAATGCACATATGCATATGTAAGTATATGTATCTATTTAAAGAATGTGAAACACACTTATCCTGAAAGATTCATGTCGAATTTGGTTGGCATTTGATAAAGTGGGATCAAGCGCAATTGTTTCTTGGAACTTTAAGGAGAGTGAAATTATTCTTATCAAATATGCTCAACAAACTACATATATGAATCGATTTCGTTCTGTTGATGCGCAAATATATTTTATCAAAATAATTTCGTTACGTTTCAGAGCTAAAGTAACGAAACAAAACTCAATCATTAACGTTGAAACCAAATAAATCATCAATCGTTAACATATAAACAAAATAAATCAACGAAAATTTGTTGTTGCATGCCATTGCCAGCTCACTATTAACATATAGTGCCTAAATGCATGCTACAGCTTCAGCGTTAACGATTGAATTTATTTTCGTTAAAAAACAAGAATAGAATGCATCCAGGCAATACCACGAACATTGTTTAAAAGAACGCTTGATGGGAGAAACAAATCGCTTAATTTTAGGATAAGGGCAAATCTCAAAAACAGGTACACTTTCAAAACAAAAAGTTAAATTTTTAATTTGTGGGCACACCTATGTTTAATATATGATTATGTTCGTAGTCTCTTAATAAATCGGAAAATATAAGTGTAATTCATTTTCATCAAGTGCTGAAATAGAAAACAAAAGAATAAGATGAGTTCAAATTACGCTGTGCAAGTGGTAAATTTTGAGCAAAGATTTTGAAAGTTGAACTCACTTAATTGGGACGTTCTAAATTCAATTGCATACCTCATTTTACATGATTGGTTTTCGAGATAACGGTAGTTGAAAATTTGAATAAATTTTAATTATTTATAAATAACTCCCTTAGTTTCAAAGTTATTTTACTAAAATTTTGCACACAATTGTGGAGCTGATCGGGCAAAACTGAGGACGCCATTGAATTCAGAAGGCTCCAATTAATGGCGTTTTCTTTTCCAGAAAAAAGTCACCTTCTCATATGGCAAAGTTATCAGAGTGCAAAGAGCGTGCAATAGGCATGTAAAGATGTTGAGAAAAGATCACGAAATCTTGACAGCCCTGACGCAGAGCAGAATAAATACAACATTATTTCGAGAAAGGAAAACGCTAAGAGCAACAATCAGACCCTTTGCCGAAAAAAGTTGATTTGATACCACGCACGAAATATTGTGACTACAAGAAGAAGCATCATTAAATCAGGGTTTTTGCAGACTTCTAGAGAAAATTTCTTTTGAAGTTTTTTATAGGTATACGTAACATTATAAGGACTAGTAGTTACAAAAAAATTTAGATCGTTTCGACGTATTTTTCAAATGTGCCTTCAGTTAAGATGAGTCAAATTATTCGTAATTCGTATTCTTGTATAATGCAATGCATACTTAAAATGAAATGCCTCAAAAACTATACGCGATAAACCGAAAATTTTAAACAATTGTGAAAAGTAGAGTTACACACTTTTCGTTACTTGCCATTTAGTTATTTTTTAAAGCACACTTTAGTTATCAACTACATATGAAGTGTACACATACATAAGTACTAATTGCACATAAAATTTCAAACCAGTATATGGTGTGCTTCAAAAGTTATGACATAATTAATTTTTCACCTATTAAAAATTACTTAAAAAAATTCACTTATTCTTAATATTTTTCTAAATTAAAAGATCTATAGCTCAAAAGTTATGCAACAAATTGATTAAACGTTTTTGTGAGGCTTCAAGTATACGTCTATGAATTATATCCAAAAGAAACCAGCTTGATATAGTTAACAACAATGAAAGTAAAGGGTAAATAACACAAAGGTTACCTGTTTTTTAGATTTGCCCATATATATCTACCAAAAAATTTTGTTAATAAAGGAAACCCCTAAATCAATCCGGAGAAATCAAGAACAGAATTGTCATACATGAGAATATCTCGTCGTTTAAAGTACAAAACCGCGTATCAGGAAAATGCAAAATCGCGTATCATGATAATGCAAAACCGTGTATGTGAGGTTGCATAAATAATTTTCTAGAGAGTAAAAACATTCATATTTCAAAATTATTCTCGTTTTTATAAAGAAATCGCATTTCTGGCTAGTATATTTCAGGACGAATGGAAAAGGATTGGGCCAAAAGCCTGTGTGAGCAAATCCAATTTTTGGCAGCTAATGTCAGTTACGCGGTTTTGCAGAATGACGATACGCGGTTTTGTACTTTAAACGACGATATGTATTTCTCATAAGCGCATATATAAACAATGTTTTGAATTACTCAGTGTTACATTGACCATGAACTTTTTGAGTGACCTAGTACAGGTCGTTCAAGAAAGTGTGTCTATAATTTTTCTAACATCCTCAAATTATCGGCTTATTCTAAAAAAAAGCATTTTTACAGGAATTCTCGTGCAAAAAATTTTCAGCTCGGCTAATTCTTACCCAATTTTTAGTTTTTAGAAGACCTTGGAAAGAAGAATATTCATGCTCTTTAAAATAATAAGTTTTGTGATAAAATTGTAAATATTTGGAAAATTTTTGGAAAAATTCAAAATTTACACCAANGCATTTTTACAGGAATTCTCGTGCAAAAAATTTTCAGCTCGGCTAATTCTTACCCAATTTTTAGTTTTTAGAAGACCTTGGAAAGAAGAATATTCATGCTCTTTAAAATAATAAGTTTTGTGATGAAATTGTAAATATTTGGAAAATTTTTGGAAAAATTCAAAATTTACACCAATTTTTATAATTTTTTCCACTTCTAAAACATTTTTTGCCAAAATTCCAAAGAAAATAGTATCCTTTATTTATTACTTCGGAGAGAATATTTAGTACAAATATTCTTCTTTCTTAAGCCATATAAAAACTTAAAATTTATTAAAAAATAACCAAACTGAAAATTTTTTAGTGTCGCAAGTCATGCGAAAATGGTTTTTTAAGAATAAGTTGAGAATTTAAGGGTGTTAGAAAAATTTTGAAAATAGTTTCGTGAATTACTGCCAGCTCTACGACCTGTACTAGGTCACTTAAAAAGTTCGCGCATTTTTTTTATTTTGTAACACCGTGTAACTAATGTACAATTGAAAATTCTTCTAATATTTCCGTTTTTATTTGGATGCACTCATATCACTCTATTTGGAGCTAAGCAGCTCTGATGAATTACTATGAAAATTTTAAATTAATATAATTCTTGCTAAGCGATAAATGGCCTAGCGAAAAACGAGCCGAATCGAAAAATGTGCATACAATTTGTATGCATTATGCACTGTTGAATTTCTATGAGCATATTATAAATTACATTGAAAATATTCAATTAATATGTATAATAAAATGGCATATGCATAATTTTACCGTATTTCTGTTAGCGACACTGGTATATATATATAGACTCAACTCTTTGGCTGCGTTTCTTTATACATTCCAGATAATCCCATTTCACAGCCAGTATAAACAGAATGCGTTTGAAATATACGTTAACATATCATTAGAACCGTTCTAAAGAATAAGTAAACAAAAAAGTTTATTCCAAACGTCAGAATGAATAAAGAAATGCAGCCTTTATTTTATGTATGTAGTCTACCTTTTCTCTAGAGAAAAAAAAATAAAAAATAAGTATTTTGTCAAAAAGAAAACTAGAAGAGTTGCACTTTTAGATCCGGCAAATGTAAAATGATAATTAATTTGGTACTTGCTATACAGCATACAGCATCAGGTCGTTAAGATTGATGCCCACTAATCTTAATTTAATCTTAAAGCTAACCTTAGAAGTAAACTCAGTATCTTTTTCTCTTGGCTATTTAAACTATTTTCTGAAATATTTGCTCACTTTGACCTGCTCAATTGTACGAGTATTATTTGTTTTTCAGTAGCGTGTAGTATTCGAGTTGATAATGGTAGCAGCGGGAGCCAAAGAGGCATTGATTAAGGCTATCGCAGCTTCCATCGGTGACCCCGTGTACTCCTACAGCTATACCAAATGGCCATCAGCATCAGTGTAAGCCAAACCCGTACCTGTGGTAGCGTTAAAAGTACTAAGATTTGCTGGATCATAAGTTCCGTTGGTGGTCATTAGTAGATTTCCACTGATGCCTGCAGACGTGGGAATATTCAGAATTTGAAGGCTACCAGAAGCTGTGGGCACACCCACACCAACAAGGTTAGCACTTAAAAGTTGCTGTTGCGGTTTACTTCTGTTTGGATCCTTAAGAATGCTTTGAGGTTGTTTGGTAGTACTGCTTGGGATAGTTGACATCATGCTTCCGTTACCTGTTATGCTTGTTGTTTGCGTAGAACAGGAATTATTCGAGATATTTATTGGATGCAACTCATGAAGCATTTGGATGTTACTTGTACCAGCCATACTCGTACTTGTAAGCTGAGTAACGTCAGGGGGTGGCATACCCACGATTCCTCGCATTATACCTCGGCGAAGTGTGCCACTTCCACCACCAATAGACCCAATCAAAGCGTTACCACTAATAATAGATGCTTGCGATATAGGATGAAGTTGAGTCATGGGTAATGGAGGCGTTGTAAAGTCGAGTTGTGGTGGATAATCCTGAAAAAAAAATTTGAGCTTAGCATTCACATATTAATTAAGCAAAGACAAATATCAATTATTAAATATAAACACATTTCAAATAGAAAATAATCAACGCGATATAGCCTAAATAAGGGAATTTCCATCATCTGGAACTTGACCATCGTAATAGGCCCTGTAGGTAAATTTTAAACTTTTGAAATATCACAGCTCAACGACCAAACACGTAAACTTAATTTTGGCCCCTAGATTGCGATGCCGTTTTCAGAAAATCCGTATCACGTCAAAATTTTGAGATATTTAGGAGGGAAGTTTTAGAACTCTTACGGTGAAATTTTCGTCGCTTATAACACTGTGCTCAGGTTTTGAACTGTTTTTCTGAGCAAAGGTTTTGATAGCTGATCTTTCTTAATTGGGATCATCTTAATTTAATGGTGCCCCGCGTTTTTCCAGATAAGCTCCAGTTTTTGAGATAACGGTACTTAAAAATGAGCTAATTTTAACATTTTTGGTAATAATTCCTTCAGTTTTAAAGTTATTCTACTAAAATTTGGCACGTGACAGTTTTTCGGTATTACCTTAACTATTTATGAAAATCATCGAAATTGGTTCACTATAACATATAGAGGCCAAAATTAAGTTTGTGTGTTTGGTCGTTTAGCTGTGATATTTTTGCCTCCCTAGTGTGTAATTGGTGCTAAACTTGATTTTGGGCAAGTTTTCGTTGCAAGGTAATTGCAAAAAACTAAGGCATTCGCATGGGACAAAAAAACCGGGGGCATTATTTCAATTTGACTAATTTAAAAATCTCCAGCATTGAAGTGTCTTAAAACTTTGATTTTATCCAAAAGAGGATTTATATATTATTTAAAATTTAAATCAAATCACCGTCGCACGGGACATTTCGTCCCGTTTCTGCCTTAACCTCGTATCGGCAATAGAAGTATTTTAGAGAGTGTAAGAAAAAGTGCTTAATTTCTTCCCCTAGGATACAATGAACGCATCTTTTACTTAATATGTCTGGTTCTTCACTACTGTTTAGATGGTTTTCATTAATTAGGAACAAACAAACAAAGATATCTTGGATATCCTTTTCAAAGCAACAATAAATGTTAAAAATAAATAACTAAATTCTACAAAAGAATTCCAGACAATTCCTGAATGTATGGAAATTTTTTAAGCCTTATAATTTATTATTTTTCTGATTTTTATACCCGAGTGCCCTGCACCTACCTGTCTACGACCATGCTTATTACACACACATAAATCACATTTAACTTTGCTTACTTAGAAGTGTGGTGTATTGTGGAACGATGTTCGCCACAATATGAATGGCAAAGTACAGGGCGTAAAATACTCTTAACTTTAATCCGTATTTGCATTTTCCAGCTTTGGGAGATAAGTACATGACTTTTTCAGGTGTATTTTTTTTTTAGACTGTATAAAAAAAAATATAAAAAAATAAAACTGTACCTATAGGGTTGGTCGCATGAATGGCCTCCTAGTCACCAGTTCCGAGCAGGTCCGTCGACAAAGAAACCCTACATGGAAAACTCTCTATTGATAATGTGCTTTTAAATTAATACACTTTATGTACAGGGGCCCGTGATTTTTCAGTCCGGGCCCGAGTTTTCTCTCGACGGCCCTGGTTCCGAGTGTATTCCATTTCTGAGTATGATGCCATATGTTGGACAAAAGGAGGAGTATAAAGGACTAAAATGGGGGAAATTAGCCTATGGTTACAGAAGATATGAAATAAAGTAACCATATGTTGAAATAAAGATGCCATGTGTTGGACAAAAGGAGGAGTATAAAGGAATCGAATAGCCTATGGTTACAGGAGATATGAAATAAAGTAGCCGCTTGCGCTTTTCTCTTAAAGTGTTTACCGCTGGTAAAACCAAATAAAGGTAAACATTTAAAAACTAATTAATTAAATTTAAATAAAATCTTTAGAAAATTTGCAATAAAATACTTTTTTCGCAAAATCTATAAAGGACCCTTTTATTTTTCAAAAAAAACCTCAGCGACAGTTATTATTTTACACCCTGTACATATATGATAAAAATTAATAGACGGAAAAAGGAGTACAAAAGAAGTACGAAACTAAAAAAGGAGTACATTTCCAGATATTTTTTTGGGAGTATAAGGGAGTACAAGGCAATAAAAATGTGTACGTTTACTCCCAAAAGCAGTACGTCTGGCAACCCTAATTGCGAGAGAGAAATGCCAAAACGCAGAGAAAAATATGTAAACAATGCCGAAAAATGTATTAATATTAATATCAAATGGTCCAATTTTGCAGGAATTAATAAACATACCAAGATTAATTCATTAGGAACGCGTAGCAATAATTCTGGACAATGTAGCCCTTTAGGTATGTACGAGTTTTAGCACATGTAGGTTGTTGAAAAAATGCATGTATTAACAATGTTTGCAATTTCATCTAGACCAAAAGGAAGGTGTGCAGCAAAGTGATTTTGGACTCGCCACAAAGCATACATTGTAAAAAGCCATGCAGACTGCAAATTTATATTTGTCGACGGTAGACTACTACTACAAACACCACAGCTTTGAATTGACGAGTTTTGTACCATATCCGAGAGGATGTGTGAGTGTGGCTTTTTTGCAAACAAATATTTTATGAAAGTAAAACATAATTCAAGCTGAACTTTTAAATGTGTTATAAAATGGCCACGGTTATATATTAGGTACGTAACAGCGCGGTGAGATGCCACATGAATTAGTGACTGGCGACTTTACCCACTGTTGCATTGGCTCATATCAGCACTAAAAAGAATCAGGTACTAACAAAAATAAGAAGGTAGTGAAGTTTATGTATGTATATACTGTAGAAACTGCTTTGTACTATGTATGTCATTGGGCGCGTTTCTAAGACGTAGCTGTTGTTAAACTGTTGAGTGTTTGTCTTCGAAACGCACAGTTGAGTAGTTCCGCTCAGCTCAACAGTTGGCAACTTTACGCCATTTTTTCAAGCGGAAAATTTTTATGCTACCTGAACTCAACGTGTTGGGCTTAGCCTAAACAGCTGATCGTAAAGACTTACGCCGCTTGTATTAAATTTAACGCCGCTTTGTTAGGTGGCAGTTGCAAACAAATTTATTCTATTTTATATTACTGGTATTATAAAGTATCTAAAATATTTTATACTAATACTCAGCTCAGCGTTGAATTATAAATACTATTGGCGCAACTATCTCTATTTATTGCTATTTCATTTGTTTACATTTATCAGCTGTTCATTTGGCAGCATATTCATCAAGCCGTTTCTAAGACGTAATTGTTGGGTCCAACAGTTGCCAGCAGTTTCGTAGCAGTTGAGCTAAACAGCTACGTCTTATAAACGCACCCATTGACAGCAAACTAAACCAGCACTGTCTCCATTCACCATGAAAATATATATATTAAAATTCACCAAGGAAAGGCAAACATACATATTTCCATGTAGAAGCTAATAGCTCACACACATAGCACATAGCTCGATTTGGTGTTTAATGCATCTCCTAGCCGGCAGAACTGCTTCCACTCTTTCGCGAAGCTTGCGTCCGTAGGAAACGAAAAAAAAACTTATATCGCACGCCTTCCTTTTGTTTTCGATATTACACTTTGCCACTGCACATTTCCTTTTGCTTTGTTATGTCTCAATAATTGTTTAAAACCACGCAGAAATATTAACGCACACATATTAAAATTGTTATTTGGTTTTTTCGTATGCTCACAATCAACAATTGCACCAAGATGACGTCATGCACACAGCTGATTCTGTCAAAATCACAAAGAGCGGATTAGCGGTACCACGATGGGCGCAATCTCTATTTCTCTCAATCGTGGTCACAACAACCCGTACAATAGAAATATCAAAACAAGAAAAGTTGCGCTTGTCGCCAGGTTTCGCCAGTTTTCAATATTAACTTATCTTGGATGAAGAACAACCTTTTAACCAAATTTCGTTGAGATATCCCAATTTCGGTTTAAATTATCGTGTACACGACGGGCAGACATGGCCAATTCGGCTTCTATTTTCATTCAGAGTAGGGGCTGCTATCATTTGATTAAATTAATCGATTATTTTTGTCCAAGTTGCGATTCAATAGTATCGTAGTTTTGCTTTTCATTAATCGATTACACGGTGCTACAAAAAAAAGGTCATGAAATACACCTGAAACAAAACCTAGTTTAAGTTGTAGGTATGGTCGAGTACAACATGAAAATAGGTCCCGTATATTTGCTGAACCCTCCAGTTTTTTATACCGAAAAACCCGTTATTCTCGTTCTTGATGTAGTTATCTATTAATAGCTTGACAATTTTCCATCCGATTTTCAAACTCGGACAAGTGTTGAAAAGAGGATTTATAAACCTTTGAAACGATATATAGCAATATATTGTTATATATTATTATATATAGCTTGTTGGGAGTTTTCATCGGTTAAATTTTAATGAGCCCCTATTTTTCTTCTTTTTTTTACAAGCTTTTATTTAACTTGGTCATCCCGCGGAAATTTCCAATCGATTTTAAACTAACTTCCCGTCAAGGTAGAGACTTGAAATTTTCAGCATAGTTCCAATAACGATGACAATGCAATTTAAAATATTAATGAATTCCCTACATCGTCCAGGGGGCTTGATACAAAGGCGGTCATAACATAGTAAAATGTATGGCTAGCTAATTTGCCAAAGAACGTAAAAACGCTATAAATTTGTTAAAGCTGCCGGCCGTAGTAAATAATAAGTTCTTTTTGGTTGTTTGTGTTTCCGACAGGGTAAGAGTATGATGTATTGTGGAACGATTTTCCGTCATCCCTTGTCAAATTTGTTTTGGAGACAAACCGGTTTCGGCGTTGTGCCATCTTCAGTGTCATTTTTCGAAAATTTGCCAAGGGATGACGGAAAATCGTTCCACAATACATCAAATAATAAGTATAGTTTCAGGCGCTAGTAAGAGAAATGCCGGAAATTATCTTTAACTGTGTTTAACATTGCCAAACTGTTAAGTTTTAGGCACTTCTGTTAAGAATTACATTACATATTTGGTTTCTTCACACAGGGAGTTAGTGAAATACAGAGATACAATAAAAGCCGCGAATAATTCACATGCATGCATCTTAAAAGTGTACATACATATGTAGGTACTTCTACTATCCCGCAGGCGAAAAAATGTCAGTTAGTACGATGTGCTTCTTCTGAATGCTGTTAAGACGATGTGGATAATGCTACATAGTCGTGTGCCATGGGATGTTAAAGGAAAACGTAAAACAAAAAAATTTTCTTCCTATAATTAACATACCAAAGTGGTCAAAAGGCTTAGCTTAGGTGAAAATGCTTCAGTTAAAATAGAATTTACCACCCGTATTCTGCAACACTTCGTATTTGTACGAATCGTAGAAATGGTATGCTGCAATCCGTATCATTTCTTCGAACTTTCGAAATTGGTAACAATGCCATGCCTAAAAACGAACGAGCAAGAAATTGACAGTTATTTTGCGTAATTTTGTACGAAAACAATTCTGTGTTGGAAGCGGGATAAAACTTAAGCAAAACGATGAAAATCGATGTGTTTGCGGGAAATATTAGTGGTACTCTTTTAAACATATACATTTGCCTTTCGCATATACTACATAAAATTTATCCACTGCTTTATATGAACGAACAAACAAAGAAACTTGGATACAGTTTAGTTATTGGTACAATGATTTTGGATTATTGTATCCAAACGCATCACTCGAACCTAAAAACTTTAACATACACGTGTAGTAAAAGAATTAAACTTTAACTTTCCGAGCTCTAGTTTATTAATAAATTCGGTTTGAACCATGCGCTTTTTTTGGTAATTTCGATGTGTTCTGCGCAAAGATACCCATCATGTGGACCTAACAAAATGCATATTTTCAATGGCTTGGAAGAAGCTGTTATTGCATTAACTGGATTGAGAACCAGTTCTTCAGGCATAGGCATATGTGAATCCATTGCCATAGGGGGCTCTTACTCCGCTGCTATAATTGCAAATGCATCAGAATCCAAAATTTTCCTCAAAATATGTCAAATCAACCAATTTTACTATAAACAAGCACATGATGAGTGTTTTTTTATAACCTTTCCACTTTGTTTCCCTTTATACAGCTGACTCCGAAAAACAACTGATAGCTGGTAATGCTGCACAGTTTTCCGCAAGGGTTGCAGCATGTCGATTTTTAGTTTTTCGTAATGTAGCTACGAATTACGAAGCTGTTTGCTCATAGAGCGCTACTGCTATGCATATAACTATGCTATGAGTTTAACTGGAGGTTAGTGTTAACCAGAGATAGCGAAAACAACCCTTAGGGCCATTTTTGCAATGTCTGGTTATCACTACCTCCCAGTTAAACGTCACTTTACCTCTGGTTTGTGTTAATCGGATATTGTACGAACCTTAGGGCCGTTTTCACCATCTCTGGTCAACGCTAATCTCCAGTAAAACATCGTTACCGACGTTGCAGACACAATGTTAAATATATGCATGTCGTTTGACTGTGTGAAACTCTCTGCGGTGCGTTTGCGATTCGGTTTCAGCGTTCTACGCAAAAATTTGTTAATCAAATAATTTTGTGTTACAGGACATAAATCTGATCAGCGTACATGCATAATTTGTTAGGTATATGTATATGTTATAATGCCGGTTCGCTCTTCGCGCGACAAACTTATTTAAAAACGAAGTAAATCAGTACAAATTGTTAGTAGTTTTCATTAGAGTTTGAGTAACTTCTTTCACTATTTGCCTTTTAGTAACTTTAAAGAAAGATTAACTTATTTTATTTTATTCATTTTAGTGCAGTTTTAACAGAATTTTCTTGCTAAAAATCTCCTTTTACACTACTTTATTTTATTCCTTTGATTGTACATGTCAAATAAAAGCTTATTTAAAAAAAAAAAATTTACAATATTTTTTGAACTTTGATCATCGCTAATTTAAAAAATGCCTACGAAAGTTACCAAATATCTGGTATTTATCTAAAAGAACATTTATTTTCAATAAATTGATACCTGATCCAATGCAAGTACATACAAATTTTCGAAGTTAAGCAATTTAAGCAAAAATAAGGCCTTGAATGTGGTTAGGGAGTTCATCAATATTTACTCAAAATTGATATATACAATGACTCCTAAGCAAAAAATCTATTTTTCATTTGAGTAGCCCACTTGCAAAGTGCGCTATGTAAAATTGTATTAATTTTTAGTTTTTGGTGGCTTACGTACCTGTATTTAAATTAGTTTCATGTCCACTAACAACACCGTGAAAAATATTTTTATATTCTGAAAAAAATAGCATCAAATGTTAACTCTTCTTCCAAAAGTCGCTATCATACTTATTTATAAACTTTCAAAAGTATCCATCTTATGATGAACTTAGAAAACTGCTTTAGGTCGTATAGACTGTTAATGTTATCTTATGCCATGTTATGTTACGTTATAATTTTATAAGTCTCTTATTTATCAAAATTTATCAGGTAATAATAAAAAAGATTCAATTTAAATGTTATTTGTTGTCGTAGTCATTTTTTCAAACTAATGGCTTTCTATTATAAAATCACATAACGCTGTTTGCAAGTGGACTACTTATTTAAGGTCTATAAATCCTTTGTTCGATTTTTAAAATCGGAAAATAGTCAAACTATTAATACATCAAGTACGAAAATAACGGTTTTTGGTATACAAAAAATGGAGGGTTCAGGAACTATACGGGACCTATTTTCATGCTGTGCTCGACCATACCTACAACTGAAACAAGGTTTTGTTTGCATGGTGAAATGAACTGAAGGTGACGCATTCCCGAAACCGCTACTTTGGTTTNTTTCATTACTTTTTTTTTGTAGCCCCGTGTAACCGATTAATGAAAAAAAACTACGATACAATTGAATCGTAAATTGGACAAATATAATCGATTAATTTAATAAATGATAGCAACCCTTACTCAGATTGAAAAGAGAGGCCGATTTAGCCATATCTGTCCGCCCGTGTACACGATAACTGAAACAGAAATTGACCATACCTACAACCTACACTAGGTTTTGTTTCGGGTGTATTTCATGACTTTTTTTTTGTACCGCTGTGTTATTAATCGATTAATTCTAGAATAATCTTAAAAATATTTTCAAGAAATATGAATTCTGTAGATGTCTAAAATTTCAAACAACCGCAAGAATTGCTCAAGTTCAGAGCGTACATAAATAGTTGTACATGGTAGCCAATTGTAAAGGCTACAACACTAATGGTGTTTTCTTTCTGTCGCCTTTTGAATGCTCCTTTCTCTTTTCGTGATCGATTCTAAAATAAAGGCAAACGGTGCTAAAATCGTACGGTTGCCAGACGTACTGATTTTATCAGTACAGTACTGATTTTTCAACTTTCGTACTGATTTTATTCATTCCTTCAATCAGTACGTAATGTCCAGATTTTTTAAATTTGTACTGATTTTTCAATTCTGAGCAATCAAATTTGTAATAGAGCTCTTCCCATCGAGCTTGGTACACGGTAACTCGGTGATCAGTAATTTTTGCCCATGTATTTTGTTTGTGTAATATTATTTTACACAAAAAAATACTTTACGATTTGCTTAAGTTTTTTACATAACGTTGGAACTTTCTCAAAATTTACTGTAAAAAGTAAGAAGAAAATAATTTAAATAAAGTTGACATGTTTTAGGTAATGTTTGATATGCGCAAGAAATTAATACAAAAGAGCAATCATTTTATGGGCATATTGCGGGTCATTATCTACCAGAGGGCTGACATTTTTTGTCGAGTGTTGTTAGTTATCTCGAAAATAACTT
Source organism: Rhagoletis zephyria (assembly GCF_001687245.7). Taxonomy (NCBI): domain Eukaryota; kingdom Metazoa; phylum Arthropoda; class Insecta; order Diptera; family Tephritidae; genus Rhagoletis; species Rhagoletis zephyria. The sequence goes on along the minus strand of NW_016157605.1, from coordinate 170,016 downwards.
TCAGTTTAAAAACAACAAATTTGAATAATTGAATGGCTTTGCCTACAACTTACAATTCGTTTTTCTCAATTTACTGATTCAATTTAGATAGTTTTTTTGGCGAATTCTTAGTCTTTCAAAGTTTTTGCGTTGAAAAAATAATTTAAGCCATGAGGAAATACGGATGCAGTCCTTAAATAGAGGTATCTTTCCACAGTTTGAATAAATATGTAATTTTGTTTTTTCCATACCACATTCAAACGAAGCACCTGAGAGGAACTAACTTAAATATAAAGTTTACTTCCTGGCGAAAAGAGAGAAACCGACTTCTAATTAAAATTTTAGAAAGTGAACTTCAAATTAAAAGTAATATTAAAATATGTATAACGTTTAGAGTTCTTTGACTATTTAAACACTGAAAGTGGAAATGATCTCATTATTGCTATTAAAAAATGTCATGTATATAAAATAATTTATTGGCTGCTGTAATATTATAAAGGTATCTCGTACTACATGTTAATGTGTATACTCATTTTAAAATGAATACCATTTGCATTTTTTATGAACAACATTTTATTTATAAACCGGTAAGGCTTCCTCAAGTGAAACCCGAATTTACCAAGATTAATATTTTTCAATGATATTCAGGCAGCGCCGAGTTTTTTAGTCGAAAAGTACACTGTGTAAATTTTATTGCAAAATTCCAAATTGTTTTTTTATAAACAATTGAAAATTTTTGCAGTGTTTTGGAATTTTTTATTTTTCTTTGAAAGTAAGTGTCCGAATGAAACAAATTTTTTGGGTGCAGATTTAAAAAAACATTAAACTATACAATGAAATTATTAGCGTTACAAAATTTTGTTTTGTTTTTCTTGGTAATAATAGTATAATCTTGGTAAATTCCGGGCCCACTTGAGGAAGCCTTACCCATACCAAGATATTATTAAAAAAAGTACTCTGGCGTTTCAAAGTATTATCTGCTACTTACATTCATAATTCCTCTTGGAATAAAAGTGTACTGAAAACTCCTGATGAAAAAGTCTAATGTACTGATTTCGCGCCAAATATAATCTGGCAACCCTATAAAATTGTGTGATTGTGTCACAAGCTTCGCCTGGGGAGAAGGTTGCCCTGAAAATCTGATGGTTGAACATTATGAAGTACGTGAGCTGGACAAGGACAAGAGGTAAAAACATGCCCTTTGACAGGGTTGAGTTATACTCAAACAAATTTCGTACCGTGGAAGGGCAAAATTTGTTGGAAGAAACGAAATCACCATAAGCATGGGCGTAGCCAGGTACGGGCAGGGGGGTGCTCGAGCCCCCTCCTAACTTTCAAATTTTCCTTATATATATACAAAATAGTACGCTGAAATGCCAGCTTAATAGGGTCGATCCCACTTTATTTTGCCTTGTAATACAAATACCAGAAATTAACCCAGCCAGCAAAAAATCCAAAAATGGATCCGGAAACGGGAAAAGGGGATGAAATGCGGATTTTTGGCCGTTTGCCGATATCATTTTCGGATACGTTTATTTTGTCTTGTAATAAAATTGTCAGATATTAACCCAGCCAGCAAAAAATACGAAAATGGAACCGGAACCGGGAAAAAGGGGATGAAATGCGAATTTTTGTCCGTTTACCGGTATAATTTTCGGATACAGTGTGTGGCAGAAATATATGTACAGGCAAGAACCGAAAATTGTTTTGATATGATACGATTTTGGCTGTTTTGCTGAAATTTTTCTTATTAACTTTTTCATTCAATACGCTTTCCTTCTGCACTTCACAGACGCTTTTTCATGGTTCCAAAAAAATAAGGAGGCGCCTGACGGCATTCGAACCCGACACCATCTGAAAGCTAACAAATACTAGCGCGCTCCTCTGCACGCTCGGCCACTGCTGACTATGTATACGTGCTTCCAAATGTTCAGCTTAACCCTGCATAAGTAATATACGTAAATTTTACGTGTATGTCGCATAAAATGTCCCGTTATAGTATTGCATAAACAAGTGAATAACACAGGTCTACAAAAAAAAAATCGATGAGAGGTTCCTTTGACCAAACCTAGTCTGTTATAAGTTTTTAGGGTCGCTGAACACGTCTCTGTCACGTAAAATCCGAGATGTTTTTTGAGGTTAGAAAAAAATCTAGAGCTGATGGAGCAAAACGGACTTCAGATTCGTGTTCAGTGACCCCAAAAATATATAACAGACTAGGTTTGGTCAAAGGAACCTTTCATCGATTTTTTTTGTGGACCTGTGTAATTAATCAATTCTCAGTTCGCGGTTGCTTTGATTGTTGTTACAAACAAGTCTGCATGTAGATTTAACGTAGTGTTACTAATAACGTGTAAAAATTTTAACGTAAGTTTAACGTGGTCTTGTTAATAACGTCTAAATATCTGTGGATGGAATTTAAGTTCCGTGTGATTTTCAGGTGAAATTAAAAGAAAAAAATGGAGAACTCAAGTCTTTGGTTTGCGAATGCAGAAATAGAGGCCCTTCTGAACAATATTGGCAGCGATGTAAGTTTTACTGATGTCATCATTGAAGAGAAAGTAGGTTTTAATAGTGACGATAGTTTGGATGATCCAGACTATTCTCCTGAATTCGGGGAAAAGGCTTTTGAAGAGGAATTTATGAAAATCGCGGAGTCCGCCCAGAATTTGGCTTGCAAAAAAAAATATATATATCAGCATCATCAGTACAATTGCAATTAAACGAGAATAAAGATGTATCAAATGCTTACTTTTGGGAAAGAAGGGTCATGGTTGGAGTAGCGATCTAGTGCATCGTATTAGCGGAAAAACTATGGCTATGAATGTTGTTTATATTCGACCAGGTAAATATTATTAAAAACGATGTTTTTTAAACACTGTTATTGAACTAAAACTTAAACAAGGTCCATTGCCTATAGCGAGCGGAGCTATCGAACCGATCGATACGTTTGGCTTATTTTTTAACGACGAAGTACTAAACAAAGTGCTACTGAGAACGAACAAAAAAATGCACAGCTACGAGAAAAATATAAAATCAAAGACTCCACTGTTTCAGATACAAAACTAAGTGAACTGAAGGCCTTGCTTGGACTTATATTTCTGTCCGCAGCTTTAAGAAATAGCCATCTCAACACAGAGCTTCTGTTTGACACTACTTAAACAGGCGACAGATACAAAGCAACAATGAGCCATAACAGGTTTCGCTTTTTGATAAACGCCCTAAGGTTTGATGATCAATTGACAAGAGAAGTACGCATGAAGGAAACTCTTTTTGCTCCAATATCCATGATATGGAACATCTTCATTAATAACTGCATAAAGTCTTACAAGCCAGGATCATATGTTATAATCGATGAACAGCTTGTAGGTTTCCGGGGCAGGTGCCCATTCCGCATGTATATGCCAAAAAAAACCAAATAAATATGGTAAATATAAAGATTATAATGGTATACGATGTAGCGACAAAATATGTAATAAATGGAAGTGTTGGTAAATCCACTGAAACCAATGGTGCTCCATTAGCCAGTTACTTCGTTGAAACTTTGACCAAACCTTTGCATGGAAGTCAACGAAACGTTACAATGGATAACTGGTTTACCAGTATTCCTTTAGCAAAAAAATTACAGGCTAATCCATACAAATTGACTATCGTGGGAACATTGCGCAAAAATAAAGCAGAAACACCGTCAGCGTTATTGAAATCAAAATCTCGCCCAAATGGATCATCAATGTTTGCGTTTGATAACGAAATGACTTTGGTGTCTTACAAGCCTAAACA
>NW_016157605.1:150202-166157 GCF_001687245.7 Rhagoletis zephyria | reverse complement strand
TGTTTGCGTTTGATAACGAAATGACTTTGGTGTCTTACAAGCCTAAACAAAACAAGATCGTGATGCTACTGTCCACAATGCATGTTACTGGCGCTTTAAACGAAGTTACATAAAAGCCAGAAATTATACACACCTACAATTCGACCAAAAGCGCCGTAGATACCTTTGATCAAATGGTCCAAAATATATCATGCAACAGAAAAACCAAGCGGTGGCCACTTTGCATATTTTACAACTTGTTAAATATAGCTTCAGGGAACTCTTATGAACACGCCCTTTTTCAAAAGTTTTCCGAATACGAAAATGGATGAGAATTGTAGTCGTTTTCTGTTCGTTTCCGGGCACTTTATTAAACGTTTTTAGATATGTAAATGAACGAAAATGGCAGTCGTTTTGTTTATGGATGCGTTTCTCTGCTGGCTGGGAAGTCATTAGGGCTGTTCAAGATCTTTGCATATTTCGGCGCATTTGAAAATTCCCAACAATAAAATGCAAACGGTTGCCATGGTAGCAATCATTAAAGGCAATTCTACAATATGCTGAACACCACTAACAGCCAAAATCATTTGCTCCTTAANCATTCCAAGACCATTTCTACAATATGCTGAACACCACTAACAGCCAAAATCATTTGCTCCTTAACTCCTTTGTTCCGCTCCGCTCCGAAGCCCTGATTTAAACCACATGTTTAAAATTGTTTCCTATTAGCTGGCCGCTATGGTATAGTGGTTATCAGTGCACGCTACAACTCCGCAGGGCCCTGCTCAAAGCAACATCGCAAAAATATAGAAAAAAGTGTGTTTTCTTAACGGCGGTTGCCCGTCGGCAGGCAATGGCAAACTTTCGAGTGTATTTCTGCTTCGAGTGTAAACAGCTTCTCATAAAAATAGGATCGCCGTTCGGAATCGGCGCAAAACTGTACCACTAACACATTGTGTAAGCGCTAATCTGTAATAATTCGCATAAAGCTGAAAACTGATACGAATCTTACGAACAAAACTGTAAATGAAATGTGAAAAGTCCTCATCCATCCGAGATCTGCATCAGATCAAAGGTCACATAATTGATTTTTGTCATTTTTCAGCTAAACGGTAAGGTTTATCATAAAAATTGGTTAGACAAAAGTGTAGGCCATATAGTAATAATTCATTTAACTTTTTAAATACTTTAAATTGAAGTTAGTTTATTAATATGTGGTAGTCTAAATAATTCAGTCTGTATGGGAGGTGCTACCAGTGTTGCCGTTTTGATCCATTTACTTCAAAAAACGCCACTATTTCTTATTTTTTGCCGTTTTTTTTTAAGGAATTAGAAAAAAATAAAATTTAATCGTTTGACAGAAAAAGTTCAGTGCAAAAATCATGATATTAAGACGATTTGTCGCAAGTTTCGAAATTAATTGTTATATTTCTCGACTTAACATGAGTTTCATAGGTAAAAAAGGAAACAATTTGCTGAAGGAAATCTTTTAATCCAGCCATTTAAAGCAAACATCAGAATTTTATAAAAAACGGCTGAACAGCAAAAGTTATGATAAGGAAATCAAAACTTTATAAGCATTTTGAAATGCGAACAACAAAGTGAAATAATTTCGTAGGCTACATCCATATAACTGTATCATCTTAAAGTTTATCTCTATCGAAGTAAAAAAAAAAAAATTAAAATAGGCCTTTTGTTGCTTACGATGCAATTGAAAATACAGTAAGGTGCATACTTTTTATCTTCCATTTACACTTTTAATTCTTATAAACCCATGAGAAAGCAAGAGTTTCAAAAAAGATCCCACAAGACGCGCAATGCTCGACTTAGTGGTTGCAGCTGCAGTTGTATAATGGAAGAATGCAGTTTATTTTGATGAGGGTAATAAGCTGCTATTCAAGCGCTCAGTTATGCAAATTTTGAGCAAACTTAGGTTAAAACTATGGGTAAAACTGCTATGCAAAATAAAGTTCTATACTCACAATGTCGCTTACGATAAAATTGCGGGTACGAAAAAGTATAAACAAAGCAAACGATAAAATACACTTTGCTTGTCCTTCGTAACGGTACATATTCAAACTCTATGGGCTCGTTTCTCCAACTCAACTTAACTTAGTTAAGCCAATTTTCTTGACTTAGTCAAGAATAAGCTGGTAAAAACGTAGGCTAACTTTTGACTAAAGTCCAAAAAGTGGCTAAACCAAGTTGAGTTGGAGAAACCAGCCCTATGACTTTGCAGGACGTTGTAAACTAGTCTTTATAACCTATTTGCAAAAAAAAAATCGATAAATTGTCGCTTACGATAGAATCGGAAAAAGGGCTCGATGTCCTGAGAACAGTTCATAGTTTTTCTCTTTTTAACCCACTTCCAAAAAAGGAGGAGGTTATCAGTTCGGCGGAATATTTTTTGTTTTGTGTTTTTGTTTTTTATCTATCTTACCGCATAGCTTTGGACCACGTCAACCGATTTCGATAAGTTTTGTATCGGAAAGGTAGTGTCTCAGAGGTGGTCCCATACTAATCTGGTTTAGATCCGATCATTGGATTATGAAATATATATATGTATATATATATATTTTTTTTTATATGAGAATTGAAGTCAGTTTTGTTTTTTGTTTAAAAAATTACTTGTTACTTGTAAAATAAACATTTAAGATAATTGTACTTTTTTTTTGTTTGTTTTCGGTTTTTGTCTTTTTCTAGTTGCCTTTCTAAGCCTATTTCGTTATTTTATTTTACCTTTTTATAGGTTTTTAGGTCCTAAAAATCCGTTCCCTGATTATAACTGATTGACAATACATATTTATACAAATATTTGTATACATTTTTTCATTTAACTTACTTATGTATGTAATAATATTGGGATACTTACCATAGGCGGATACGAAAGATACCTATCGCTATTCATATTGTAATATGAACCATCAGGTGGCGGCGCTGGCGAAGGGGACGGAATATAAACTCCTTTATTGATGAGAACTTGATCATCGTGGGCACGGTGGTCCAATACATTTGAAATATTACTATGATGTCGCGGGTGAGGTAAAGTTCGCGCATTGACTATAAGATAAAATATTAAAAATTTAATTTTATTGTCAGAGTACATTTCCTTAGAAGAACTCTTTGTAAAAAAACACAATCTTAACCCCAAACTTTTTCCAAGAGCAAAGAACGTAGTTTGTCTACGTTCTTTGGCAAGAGATTACGGTTGCCAGACGTACTGGTTTTATCAGTACAGTACTGATTTTTCAACTGTTGTACTGATTTTATTCATTTCTTCAATCAGTACGCTAATGACCTGATTTTTCAAAATTTGTACTGATTTGTACTAAATTTTCAATTGAATCAAAATACTTTAGGACTTTCTAAAGGTTTTCACATAACGTTGAAACTTCCTTAGACTGTTCTGTAAAAGGTAAGAACAAAATAATTTAATTATACATAGTTGACATGTTTCAGATAATGTTTGATATGCCCAAGAAATTAGTACAACAAAAATATCAATCGTATTATGGGCATATCGCCAGGTCTGACTTTTTTGTCGAGTGTTAGTTATCTCGAAAATAACTTTCAGTTTAATAACAACAAATATGAATATTCGAACGGCTTTTGCCTATAACTTACAACTCTTTTTTCACAATTTACTAATATTGTTAAAGGGTTTTGCATACAAGACATAGAGTTAGATACTCTTTTCAGCGAATTCTTAGTCTTTAAAAGTTTTTACGAATTTGAAGAAATTAATTTCAGCAATGAAGAAATATGGATGAAGTCCTTAAACAGCGGTACTTTTCCACAGTTTGAAATAATCAAACCTATTACAGTATCCGACAGATGCCATCCGCATGGATCTAATCCGATTCGCACAGTCATAACAAGCTAGTGTGAAGGATTAGATTCTTGCGAATGACCTCCGTGGGATACATGCCTATTCCGGTCCGCAGGATGTCATTCACCTGAATCTAATCCTTCAAACTCGCTTGTTATGATAGTGCGAAGCAACTGAGAGTATTAATTGTGCTTCCTGGCGAAAAGAGAAAAACCTGTTTCTAATTCAAATTTTTTAAATTGAACTTCACATTAAAAGTAATTTTTATATGAAATATATAGAATTCTTTGATTATTTAAACACTGGAGATGGAAATGATCTCATTATTGCTATTCAAAAATGTAAATTTCACGACAGCAATTTAAGTGAAAAATGATTTTAGTTTAATTTTACATATATGGAAATTTACAGAAAATCTATATATAAATATTTACGCCACAAGAAAATTTTGCAATCCCTTTTCTGAAGGCAACGTTCGCTCGATTTCAATGAAGCATACACCGATTTAAAGGATATAACTTGCTCTAATCCAGAAATGTTAATCCCGATACATAGGGGGCGTTGCATCTGACATATCGACTCAAATGTGAAAACCACTACATCTCTAAAACCAATTATGCTGGAGAATTGAAACCTAGCACAGATGCATAGATTGTAAGTACCCTACTTACGGTGAAAAATGGTGGCTAATGGAAAAGTGGGCGTGGCACTTCCCATACAAACTGAAATTCTCATATAGCTTATCTCTGGAACCACTTATGCTAACGTCCTGAATTTTGACACAGCAATTTACGCTAACAGTAACGTGCTTACGGCGAAAAGTGGTAGATTTTGGAAAAGAGGGCATGGCACCGCCCATACAAACTGAACCACTTATGCTAACGTCCTGAAATTGGAAACAGTGGTCGATTTCGGAAAAGGGGCGTGGCACCGCCCATAGAAACTGAAATTCTCATATAGCTTATATCTGGAACTGCTAATGCTAACATCCTGAATTTTAGCACAGCTATTTACGCTAACAGTAACGTGCTTACGGCGAAAAGTGGTAGATAATGGAAAAGGGGGCGTGACACCGCCCCATACAAATTGAAATTCTCATATCGCTAATCTCTGAAACTGCTAAAGCTAACGTCCTGGAATTTGACGACATCATATGTTATCGATACCTTACTTACGGCGAAAATTGGTCGAGTTTGGAAAAGGGGGCGTGGCACCGCCCATAAAAACTGAGATTCTCATATCGCTTATCTCTGGAACCGCTTATGCTACCGTGCTGAAATTTTACACAGCAACTATACTATCAATGCCGGTCTTACGGTGAAAAGTGGTAGATAATGGAAAAGGGGCGTGGCACCGCCCCATACAAACTGAAATTCTCTTATCGCTTATCTCTGAAACTGCTAATGCCAACGTCCTGAAATTTGACACAGCCACATATGCTATCAACACCGTACTTATGGCGAAAAGCGGTAGGTATTGAAAAAAGAGGCGAGGCACCTCCCATACAAGCTGAACTTCTCATTTCGCTTATCTGTGTATCCGCTTATGCTGACGTTCTGAAATTGTACGCAGCTGCATATGTTATCATTACCGAACCGAAATGCAATTTTCATATCGCTTATATCTGGAACCAATTATGATAAGGTAATGGAATTTGATACACCTACATCTATAATATAAAATGGCAAGAATCATTCGATTGGAACCATTTTCTACCAGATTTCTAAATCGCATTGAATGATAGTTGGACCAGTGTGTTTGTCTTCCGTTAGGTGACGCAGAGATTGAGAGTATAGATGGGCATGGGTCTAAATATTAAGTCCCGATCCCCCCCCATCCCGAAATTCAATTTTTATCTTCCGAACCCGCTCATCCCGACATTTTTCAGAATTGTACCGCGGGCCCGGGGGCGCCGAAATCTATCACTAAAAAAATTCACAAGTCTTGCAAATTAATTTTAAATAAAATAAATTTTATGAAAGATCTGGCATCCTCCGATTATTTTGTTTTGCTTTGCTGTTCATTTTCGTCTCAATAAAACATAAAAAGGTAATTTTTTCATAAAAATTTTTTAAGGAAGATTTTCTTAATTTTCGAAGGTTGCGGTTTTATGGGGAATACCGGGAGACGATTTTGGTCCCGTTCATAGTTGATGATAAGCAAAATTTAAAAGTGTATAAAAAAGTGTCGAATTTCGACAACTGGACGATACTAGTAAAAAATAATTTTCCATTTAAATTGTTGGTGAAACCGGCTGTTATAGGTGGCATACACAGTGCGCCTGACTCGCGAGTCATTTGTGTACGTGTTGACTCGCCTTCGACTACACACAATTGAATCATTAAGAGTCATGCAAGCCCTCCAGTACTGCTGGAGTCAATCGCTACTTTCGAACCGCTACTGCACCGACTCCTAGGTAAGTAGCTACTCTATTAACCCGCGGTAGTGCAGAGCCGAACCAGATAGCGAAAAACTACGACAGAGGGCGCCCATAAATCACGCAAGTGACTATTTTAGTAACTCCCGGAAGTGCAGTGAGAGCCGATGGTGACTACCGCCTAGGACATTGCCTTGTAAAAGTAATCGATGAAATACACTGCAAGTAGTCGGTCGGTAATTGACGGAGTTTATCACGTAGCTACCGATTCTGCAGTCCTGTAGTCGCTCCCCCGTACTGCAGGGAGGAGTCATGTAGGTGTAAGTAACACATATTTATTTTCACAAGCACATCCAAACTGATTCACGTGTAAGGCGCACCGTGTATGCTGCCTATTACATTCATAATTTTGCTTTGAATAAAAATGTACTGAAAAGTACTGATTTTTTTAGCATGAAAAATTTGGCAACCCTATAAGAGATTAATGATGTAAATACAGATACATAAGCAAATGCAAAAGCACAGTGAAATTTTTGGTTAAGACATGACTGCGTATTTTAAGAAAAAAGGTATAATCAAGTGATGTTTTTGCATAGTGGCCAATTCTTTATGAGTACTGTCGGAAGGAAAGTACAACTTTATTTTCGGGGCATAGGGAATTGTGTAGTTATTTGAACATAATTTCTTTATTTAGAGATCTATACTGAATAGAAAATCGCTATGCTAAATTTGCATCACCAAGATTGTGTAAATAGTTAGGGAGCCAAGAGACAAATTTGTGTTGTAGGGAAATAGTATGCAAGGTTAACACTGCGCTGCGCGGCTCAATCACGTTAACACCGACGTCGGAATTGCCGCGCCAACACCAATATATGAAAAGCTCTAGCGTCATTACCCTGTAGTCAAACGTACTAGTTGTAAACTACCTCACAACTAGTATGAACCGCATGCCCAACTAGTCAGCCAACTATCTTTTTTCCATGCAATCAACAGGTATTTTTAACATGGGGATGTCCTACGAGATGGCAATTGCCAGATTTCGGTCAGATATATACCAGTCTCATACTAGTTCAAAATAGACAGAAAAATACTAGTCCAATTACAGACCAAAGCCACTTTAATATATTATACATTTCTATTTAGCAGCCTTAGATTTTCCAATAATTTGTGTTTAATTTTTTGAGTATTAATTAAAAGCAATACTAAATACATAAATATTCCAAACTTTCGAACATAAATGTTAATGCATTTTTCCTTAAATGTTATTAAAAGCAAAAGGTTTCCGGTACAATAAAACTATATTTTTATCTCTTTTAATAATATTGAATATACAAGAGAAACCATTATTTCAAAATAAAATGAACACTTTAGTTCATTTTTGAGTGAACTAAAATTAAAATAAAAGTTTTCATTGAAATAAATTAAATTCATTAAATTTGCACATTTCGGTCTATTCTTTTTAAATATTCCTTTTTAAAATTTATAAAAGTAATAATTAATGTTTAACAATACAATAAATATTTAAATGTTTCAGGCTGTTATTAAATATTTTCAATTTTTGTGTATAGTACAGAAATTAATCAAATAATATTAATCGTTTAATAAAAAAGGTTCAAAAAATAATTGAAAATTATCAAAAATAACAAAATAACGATGTGATTAATAATTAATTACTTAAAAAAAAATTTAATTGACTAATTAATTACTTTAAAAAAATTTATTAAGTAATTAATTTTAATCATTGGAAAGGTGGTAATATCGGTATTTAATCATTAAACGGTTATCCAAAAAAACATGCTTTAATTAACAATCATTATGAATATTAATCATTGCTGTTTCTGGTATAATTGAATAAGTACTCGATTTAATGGTTTACAATATACCCAAATAAAAGTTATATTATTTTGTGTACTTTATTGTATTAAACTGTCGAATTCAAATAAAACAGGGCATGCATAAATCGTTTTGTACTTGGTACAAGTCTGGTCATTTTCGAACTAGTTCGGTTTCTGTCAGGAAATTCTAGTTGTAAACTAGTATTTTTCCTGACTAGTTTGGAGTTTCACTGCAGGGTAACAACAAGAAACACATGAGGCACACACACAATTACTCGTACTTTGTTTTTGTTTTTGAGTGGTGAGAACGCCAGAAACTTTTGCACATATCTTGGCATGATGAGAATATCGTGGTAGTTACTACATTCCTAGCAGTTAAATTCGGTTGTATTGTGTATGACGGTAGGTACTGTGTTGACACTCAGATGGAACCGTGCTCAAATCAGTATTCTGCGCTATCGCGCTGAGATAGTGCGCTGACACCACAGATGGCGCAGGCGTTATTGAGCTAGCACTATACAAATTGCACTATTACCCATGGCTAGGAAATAGCCTGTCGTCCGTCAGTCTAATTCTTTGGCATTTGGCGCGGGGCGGTTTTAATTTTGTATAGAAATTACATACATATATTCCTTGCAACTACTGTACAAAATCTGTAGAATTAATTGCGAGTAACATATTGATTAAAAATTAGTCAGTCAAAAATATCCTGCAAGAGAGCTAGTCAGTCACCGTGAAAGTATTCTATAAGAGTTTTCCTGTAACATATGCCGTCATATAGTGCTTTGTCCCATAGGCAAAATTTAAAAAAAAAAATGAAGTGCTTTGAATATTTAAGTAGTATGTACACATTTTTTTAAAGCTAAAATAGTGCCTTTAAAAGATTTGGAAGTTTAATTTATCATCTCCTTTTGCTAACAGCAGAGAGCGCGTAAATCAGAAAATTTCTGAGGCACAAGTGGTGAACGGAAACCCGACTTTTACTGTATTACAAAAAAACATTGTCAAAAATTCAGTTTTTAGTGTATTACTTTGAAAGTTAATAGCTTTGTTAACTACTATACGTACAAAAAAAATAATTTTTGGTAAATGCCTTTTATGGAAAAGTTGTTTGTGATATCGAAAACTTTTGGCATGTTTTTATTGGAATTCCCAAAACTGCTAAAGTTTGGTAGACTGAAATAAAAAAATTAAGAGAACCTGATTTTTTCTTTACTACTTTGGTATGTTTTGAAGTGCTTTAATCTGAATCTGTGAGGAAGTTTTAGATTTTCCTGCCGGAACTCTAAAAATTATAAGAATTTTTTAAGCCATATTTTTTAAGTTTCAGAAAAGTTTAAAAGTTTATGGTATTGCCAAAATTTAAACAATTAAGGTATTAAATTTTTTTAATACTATAAAAAATGAACCTAGTTTTGACGTAGAGTATAATCTTATATATAAATAGGCAATCATGTTTCCTTTACACACCTTTTACGGCTAAACTATACTTAAAAGTATAAACAATTATATATCACTATAAAATTATTTTGATGCTGATGTGCAGACAATTTTTAAAATTTCAAACTAGTTTAACATAAAGGGAAAAACTCAATTCAAAACTGACACCAATACCAATGCCATACATGTACATGGTTGGGCCGAAAATGCCTCCTAAATGTATACTTTAATACTGATACCAGTATTACCAAAACTGGTAGGTTGTTTTTTTTTATTATTATTACCTTCCTTTTATTAGCTCGGGATGTAACTATGTAATATTGATGCGCCTAAAAGATGCAGCGATTTCTATTCTCAAGTTACATACCTGATGACAGTACGAATGGCAATTATAATCAGAATTTGGTTGAATAACGCCCTATCTCTGAATTCGGTTCAAAAACGGCCTATCTCAAACGAAAATACATTGAAAATAAGCTGAGATAGGGCGATTTTGAATAGGCAGCTGAGATAGAGCGTTCTTCAACTAAATTCCGGGATAGGGCGTTTTTCAATCAAATTGTGAAGTAGGGCGTTCTTAAAAAGTTTTCTGAGATAGAGCGTTGTTCGAAAATTTTTTGAAATAGGGCGTTTTCGTACCGGCTGCCGAGATAGGTCGATCTTCCACTCAGCCATCGATATACTTTATGTGCCTACAACTTAGAGTTGAACTCAACTAGAAACTACTGGTCTGCTGAAAAGGGCTTGTCAATAAACCCACTGAAGTCCACCATTGTTCACCTGACAGAGGCTTCATGGTAAGACATGGGGGAATATAACCAAACCTAACCTATTGGTCTTTCAATACGGTAGTACGACCCGTTGTCACATATACGGCACAGGCCTGGTGAACAAAAGCTAAGCAAGTAAAGGAGGATGCCACCTTGAGCAAGCGGTGGCGACTAGTCCGCGTGGCCTTCATATGAGCTATGGGCACCTTGGTTTCATTTCAGCCATTCCTTCTTTTTCTATTTTGTTTGAAAAAGAGCCCTGCTGGAGCGCTCTACTAACGCCCGCCCAATATGACCTGAAAGAAAATTGGAGATCTTCGGGGTCATTTGGAGGTTCTAAAGCCATTCCTGAATAATCCCGAGTTATCCTTCTACAAACCCTACAAGGCCAGAATTCCTAAAAAGGACTACTATGAAGTGATAATAACTATGATTGATGAAGGGTCCCTAGTATTGTATACCGACGGATCAAACATGGACGACGAGAGCACTGTGGCGGGCGTATAAATATTATGTCGGATAGTCAGGCAGGTTAAAGGCCTTAGACTCTTTTAAAAAGGCATCAGTCTTGTGGAGAGCTGCAAAACTCTTTTAAACCACTTAGAAGCCCACCATAGGGTAACGCTGTGGTGGGTTCCGGAACATGAAGGGTTTGAAGGCAAGGAAAGGGCTGAGTGTCTCGCAAAGCGTGGAGCCCAAATGCATGGTCCCTAGCCTTTTGTGAGCTGGTGGATGAAACCCCCGAATCATAAATATCAGACTGCGGAACGATTGTTTTCTTCATCAAAAATTTGAAACATGGCGACCTCCAAAGGGCTTAACTTCTTAAAAATCCTACGGTTGGTGTCATTAAAATTAGGACTAAGCACAATAGATCTTCTTGGGTCGCAGCGCGAGTATCCCCGACGTAATAATAATAATAAATAATATGTATCTGTAAAGAGATAAACATAATAGCTACATAATTTGTTTTTATTCTACTAGCTGTGTTTTAGTTATGTTATCTACATTTGTTATACACTTGGCATTGGAAAAAACAAATTAAAAACTTATAAAATTGTTGGTAGGTTTTGCTTGGTCTTGGTAGAAAAAGAAATTGTCCGTGGCAACACTGATNATTTCTATTCTCAAGTTACATACCTGATGACAGTACGAGTGGCCATTATAATCAGAATTTGGTTGAATAACGCCCTATCTCTGAATTCGGTTCAAAAACGGCCTATCTCAAACGAAAATACATTGAAAATAAGCTGAGATAGGGCGAGTTTGAATAGGCAGCTGAGATAGAGCGTTCTTCAACTAAATTCCGGGATAGGGCGTTTTTCAATCAAATTGTGAAGTAGGGCGTTCTTAAAAAGTTTTCTGAGATAGAGCGTTGTTCGAAAATTTTTTGAAATAGGGCGTTTTCGTACCGGCTGCCGAGATAGGTCGATCTTCCACTCAGCCATCGATATACTTTATGTGCCTACAACTTAGAGTTGAACTCAACTAGAAACTACTGGTCTGCTGAAAAGGGCTTGTCAATAAACCCACTGAAGTCCACCATTGTTCACCTGACAGAGGCTTCATGGTAAGACATGGGGGAATATAACCAAACCTAACCTATTGGTCTTTCAATACGGTAGTACGACCCGTTGTCACATATACGGCACAGGCCTGGTGAACAAAAGCTAAGCAAGTAAAGGAGGATGCCACCTTGAGCAAGCGGTGGCGACTAGTCCGTGGCGGGCGTATAAATATTATGTCGGATAGTCAGGCAGGTTAAAGGCCTTAGACTCTTTTAAAAAGGCATCAGTCTTGTGGAGAGCTGCAAAACTCTTTTAAACCACTTAGAAGCCCACCATAGGGTAACGCTGTGGTGGGTTCCGGAACATGAAGGGTTTGAAGGCAAGGAAAGGGCTGAGTGTCTCGCAAAGCGTGGAGCCCAAATGCATGGTCCCTAGCCTTTTGTGAGCTGGTGGATGAAACCCCCGAATCATAAATATCAGACTGCGGAACGATTGTTTTCTTCATCAAAAATTTGAAACATGGCGACCTCCAAAGGGCTTAACTTCTTAAAAATCCTACGGTTGGTGTCATTAAAATTAGGACTAAGCACAATAGATCTTCTTGGGTCGCAGCGCGAGTATCCCCGACGTAATAATAATAATAAATAATATGTATCTGTAAAGAGATAAACATAATAGCTACATAATTTGTTTTTATTCTACTAGCTGTGTTTTAGTTATGTTATCTACATTTGTTATACACTTGGCATTGGAAAAAACAAATTAAAAACTTATAAAATTGTTGGTAGGTTTTGCTTGGTCTTGGTAGAAAAAGAAATTGTCCGTGGCAACACTGATCGATACTGAAATACAGAAACGTGCTAAGCAGCAGTTTAGGAATAAGATGTATGTATGTATGTACGTGCATGACTAGATTAAGACTCAAACAAGGGAGAAGGTAAATTTGAGTATGTAGAAGAAGAAAGGGATAAATGCAGAGATTAAAATAAAAGTAAAGAAATCTAACATAAAGACAAAGAGGAAGGTAAATTTAAACACTTAATATAATAACAAAGGTGCGAGTGAATATTTAGATAAAGAAAAGAATACAGATAAATATCTGACTTAAAGTCAAGGAAGTGAAAAATATAAAAATGAAAAGATAAAAGACGGCAGTGACAAAGATAGAGATAAAGGGAGATATAATAAAAGAGAAAAGGAAAATGATTAAAGTGAAGAAAAACATGTTATGTTGTGTTGTATTGCATTGTGTTGTTATGTGCTGTTGTGTTTTATCATTTAGTGTTGTGTTACGTTAAGTTATGCTAAGTTATGTTGTGTTATGTTATGTTATATAATAACACAA
Organism: Rhagoletis zephyria; assembly: GCF_001687245.7. NCBI lineage: Eukaryota > Metazoa > Arthropoda > Insecta > Diptera > Tephritidae > Rhagoletis > Rhagoletis zephyria. Next base: position 153,074 of record NW_016157605.1, on the reverse strand, counting down.
ACGGAAATAACGCAAATTTGTGTTATTTCCCAATTGAATGTGAAATAACACAAATTTGCTTTATTTCACTTCTCGTTGAGCAATAAGACTAACTTTTAAACTTAACAATTGAATAANTGATACTGAAATACAGAAACGTGCTCAGCAGCAGTTTAGGAATAAGATGTATGTATGTATGTACGTGCATGACTAGATTAAGACTCAAACAAGGGAGAAGGTAAAGTTGAGTATGTAGAAGAAGAAAGGGATAAATGCAGAGATTAAAATAAAAGTAAAGAAATCTAACATAAAGACAAAGAGGAAGGTAAATTTAAACACTTAATATAATAACAAAGGTGCGAGTGAATATTTAGATAAAGAAAAGAATACAGATAAATATCTGACTTAAAGTCAAGGAAGTGAAAAATATAAAAATGAAAAGATAAAAGACGGCAGTGACAAAGATAGAGATAAAGGGAGATATAATAAAAGAGAAAAGGAAAATGATTAAAGTGAAGAAAAACATGTTATGTTGTGTTGTATTGCATTGTGTTGTTATGTGCTGTTGTGTTTTATCGTTTAGTGTTGTGTTACGTTAAGTTATGCTAAGTTATGTTGTGTTATGTTATGTTATATAATAACACAAACGGAAATAACACAAATTTGCTTTATTTCACTTCTCGTTGAGCAATAAGACTAACTTTTAAACTTAACAATTGAATAATAAAGCAAAATAGTGCACATAGGTAGTCACCCAGTTACATTTGACAAAAAGTTGTACATGAGCAAGTTAAATGGACGGATTTGTAAGTAAACTATTTTGAAAGTGCCCATTGTCGCGCCGGTCCGCGTTCGCGCGCCACCCCGCGCTCGCTTCCTCCTTCCCCCTCCCCTCCTTTCCCAGTTATGTTCTGATGGCATTATATAGGGCTGCCAGACGTCCCGGTTTTCCCGGACATGTCCCGGTTTTAGACTATTTGTCCCGGTGTCCCGGTCCAACCTTAAAATGTCCCGGGTTTCGTTTAAGTGTCCCGGTTTTCGATTTGATTACACAAATTTTCAATAAAAATTACTACACTGAGAGAAAACACGCGTTGTAATATTAAGAAAAATTTTATGAGTTTACTGGGGGAAATAACGCATAGTAAACATGAATATTTTTTACTGAACATTTGAATGCACATTTACATGTCTGGCTGTNGATTTGTAAGTAAACTATTTTGAAAGTGCCCATTGTCGCGCCGGTCCGCGTTCGCGCGCCACCCCGCGCTCGCATCCTCCTTCCCCCTCCCCTCCTTTACCAGTTATGTTCTGATGGCATTATATAGGGCTGCCAGACGTCCCGGTTTTCCCGGCCATGTCCCGGTTTTAGACTATTTGTCCCGGTGTCCCGGTCCAACCTTAAAATGTCCCGGGTTTCGTTTAAGTGTCCCGGTTTTCGATTTGATTACACAAATTTTCAATAAAAATTACTACACTGAGAGAAAACACGCGTTGTAATATTAAGAAAAATTTTATGAGTTTACTGGGGGAAATAACGCATAGTAAACATGAATATTTTTTACTGAACATTTGAATGCACATTTACATGTCTGGCTGTAGCACATGTCAGGAGTACACGAAGATGCTTGCCACAAATTGCTAATTTCCAGAGCGTCAGGGTTCAAATCCCATTACAGGCAGCATGAAATTTAAACATATTTTTTTTAACGTAATTATGAAAAAGCATCCGAGTCTGAAGTTACCAGAAAATTTCGTTGATTTTTTGCAATTATTTATTTTTTGCTGACATAGTTTGTTTGCTGTCGAACATAGTTTGTATGGAAGAAACTCTCAGTAAAAACAATACCAAAAATCAACTAAATTTTTATGGGCTGTAAAACTTCATTTTCAAAATTTTTATAAAGAAGTTTGAATAGAAAGATGCGAATTTGTATGCAAATTTATTGCATTTTCCTGAGTTTTCCACAAAGTTTAGAAGTTTTATTTTTATGTTTTCTGATGTATTTAGTATAAACTGTATTTTTATAAGGAAAAAAAAGGTACATGCATTGTGGAAAATTCTCTGTGCTTTAGTTGTGATAAATTGTTTTGTTTTGCTATTGTACGTTGTAATGATCTCATGATCGCATGTTTTTATGTTTTTTTTTGTTTGCAAAATAAAATTTTACTACCATTCGTACGTAATTTTTGTCGAAACGGAAGGGAAGGGGGCGAGAGGCCTCTCCCCTCCTTAAGTGTCACGGTTTGGCAACAGAGATATCTGGCAGCCCTACATTATAGCCGTTTAGAAAAAAGGATAATAATAAAGTGACACTAGTTCACTTCTGAAACTGCTTTTTAATGCCTAAGTAATGGGAATTATTGCGTATGGTGTTATTGCATGCACCCCACCCATGGTTGAATTATACCAGCTGAAGTAATATTATAGCGAGAAGAAAGATTTTGACACTGCCTTATTTGAAAATTTGCCTATGAAATTTGACTATAAAGCAGCCGAATGTCAGAAAAGAAATCGAGAAAGCTGTTTTATTACTTCACCTGTTTATTGCACTATGGTTCCATGCAAACATTTTAAGGTTTTCCAGCAATGGTTTCAACATTATAAAAATCATGCAGATAAAATTCATTAAAAAGCGCTATGTCCAATTTGCCGAGCAGTTATTAAAGGCCACGCTTCCCCTATATTTTGTTAGACTTTTTATAGGTAAAAATGTTTTGTGAATATTACTTTCTTCAAATGAAGTATATAAAATTTTTTGTTTAATTGTATTTTTGGAATAAACAAAGTTCTTTTTTCTTCTGTCAGTCAACTGCTTTTGTTACAAATAGTATAAATAAGCAATGGGAAATAAGGCAACCTTTGTTGGAAACAAAGCAAAACTCAGATTTG
>NW_016157605.1:146217-147507 GCF_001687245.7 Rhagoletis zephyria | reverse complement strand
GTATTATTTCCTATTTAAAAGTGAAATAAAGCAAATTTTGCGCTATTGCCGTTTGTGTTATTTCATACACCTCGTTTGTCTCAGTTTTAGTTTTTCTATCGGCGGGAGTTGTTCTGGTGCGCGCGGAACTATTAAAAAGTATAGTATTTGAAGCCAATAGGGCATTTTAAATGGATAAAAAATTCGTATTAATTACAAAGCAGTGTACGTAAACCAGCAGATATTGAACTGCGTTTCTCACGACTAGGGATGTGCCGTGTATCCGATAGATACCCGGAATCCGGCTTATCCGGCCGTTTTTCTTTTATCCGACTATCCGGCCGGATACTAGACTTCTTCACTACTTCCACAATTCGACTTGTCAACAATTCTATTTTTTTTGCATATAATTATTGTTATATATTACATAGTAATGCATATAATTATTTATATGTTTTTGTTAAATTATAGAGAAGTCCCTTTTTTTGTAACAGGTAATCTCGCGAACGGCTGGTCCGATTTTCATGAAATTTTGTATACAAATAGCCACCATGTTTTAGGCTACAAAAATTTTTCGGGTAGGTGGACCAGGGACCGGTCTATTCGAAAAAATCTTATTATAGTCCGATTTGCATAAAATTTAGTACGTAAGTAGCTTTTTAGCATATATTAGCATACATGACCCATTTTTTCCGGGAAGTGGTCCAGGGACCGATCTATTCGAAAAAATCGAATTTACGGTCCGATTTGCTTAAAATTCGGTGCGCGGGTAGCTTTTTAGCATGTATTAGCATATGTGATCAATTTTTTCCGAGAAGTGGACCAGGGACCGATCTGTTCGAAGAAATCGTATTTATGGTCCGATTTGCTTAAAATTCGGTACGTAGGTTGCTTTTTGCCTGAATAAGCTTATAGATTCCTGTTTTCCAATTTTCATGCAATTTCGAATATAAATAGCTTTAAGTAACGACCATATCAAGGGGCGAATTCGTCATTAGGCAAGATTTTTTTGCGCCAATCAGAGAGCGTAGGCAATTGGCTGAGTCAGTGGAATCGTAGGTTCGAATCCTACTGAAAGAAGTCTGATGAGGAAATGTAGTGATTTCCGAAATAGCTATCACTTCTACCATTTTTTCAAATTATTGTTGCTTTTCCACAAAAAAAATTTTCATTTAAAACGGCCTCGAGCTCAATATAAATTGTTGAATATAATTGTTAATAAGGCCAATAAAATAACAAAAACTAATAACTTCAGGACGAGCACACCTAGAAGTTAAACATTCTAAAAATAGAATTATTAACAAAAACCAA
>NW_016157605.1:126561-146128 GCF_001687245.7 Rhagoletis zephyria | reverse complement strand
GATCGTCGGTTCGAATCCTACTGAAAGAAGTCTGATGAGGAAATGTGGTGATTTCCGAAATAGCTATCACTTCTACCATTTTTTCAAATTATTGTTGCTTTTCCACAATAAGTATTTCATTAAAAATGGTATCAAGCTCAATAAAAATTGTTAAATATAATTGTTATAAGGCCATGAAATAACAAAAACAAATAACTTAAGAACGAGCACACTTAAAAGTTAAACATGATCAAGTCTGAATTGCAGCGGAATAGCTACGATTGATTGTGTTGGCTTAACAAATGAAAAAGTGGGAAAAAGCAACGATAATTTACAAGGCGAACTTAGCACAGTGCGTAGGCAACTGGCTGAGACAGTGGAATCGTCGGTTCGAATCCTACTGAAAGAAGTCTGATGAGGAAATGTGGTGATTTACGAAATAGCTATCACTTCTACCATTTTTTTCAAATTATTGTTGTATTTCATTAAAAATGGCATCAAGCTCAATAAAAATTGATGAATATAGTAGTTTGGTAATTTATTTTTTAATTTGGTAAATATTTCCATTTGGTCCTACATGTCACATAGGTCAATGCAAATTTTGATTCTATATTAGGAAGTGGCCTATTCATTTTTAACCGACTTCACAAAAAAGAAAAGGTTATCAATTCGTCAAAATATATATATATGTTTTTTATGAATGTTACCGCATTACTTTGGACCACTTTAACCGATTTCTGTAATTCTTTTTTTAAAGGCGAGGTGTTAACTCACAGGTGGTCCCATACTAATTTGGTTTAAATCCGATCCATGTGTCCTGACGATAATCTTAAATTTTTATAGGAGAATTGAAGTCAGTTTTGTCTTTTGCTTAAAAATTACAGTGTGCTGTCGAAGTAGCCAGCAAGAGTTCTAACTTTAAGGAGTCTTTTAGAGTTCCTCATGGGGGGAGTTATGAATCTCTTTGACTGTCTTATTATCTTCGCCTTCCGACAGTGGGCAGCAATCTGAGATTCTTCCCAGCTCCTAAGTAGTTCTGCTGTGTATCCCTTAGATGTACCCCAGAATCGCTCGGGCCATGTAAGCGGATTTAATTTTTTAGATTTTTTTTTATAGAGGGTGTTGCGGTTTTTTTATATAAAAATATATTTTGATCATGCGTTATATGGAAGAAAATCCGCAACACCCTCCACAAAAATAAATTCAAAACAAGTAAAAAAGTCGAAGTTCGAGCTGAGCTGAATTTAAGATACCCGGCGGATGTATTAAATATAGCTTTTTCACCTTTCCGAAAACTACTGCTACATGGTAAGCAAGGGTGGTTTTACCCCTATTTTAAACCACTTCGATAAACTTATATAGTTATATGTGGGCGGTATTACGCCCACTTTCCAAAATTCCATAATAAGGTTACTTCTTTTCAATGGATTGATGCTGGTATAAATTTTGTGTAAATTAGAGTGATTAAATTTCGAAACATCGAAGTTTTAAGCATTTCTAAAATTTACCGTTATATAAAAAGTGGGCGTAATTTTTGTCCAATTTCAATAATTTTCAGTATTTTGCTTTCATGTCGCAAGCAAAATAATCATACCGAGTTTGGTACAAATTGACCGAACGGTTACCGAGATACACATATGAGGTCGTAAGTGGGCGGTGCCACTTTTTATCATAAACGTATTTTGTGCTAAAGAATTATTGCAAACATCAATTTTGAGTAAATTAGCGTCCTTAAATTTCGAAATATCGAAGTTTCAAGCATTTCTGAACTTTACCGTTTTATGAATAGTGGGCATAATTTTAGTCCCATTTCATTAGTTTTCAACTTTTTTCTTTAATATGGCAAGCACAATAATCACACCAAGTTTGGTACAAATTGATCGAAAGGTTACCGAGATACACATATGTATGTGGTCATAAGTGGGCGGTGCCACGACCATTTTCCAAAATTTTATCATAAGCGTATTTTTTAGTAAAGAGTTGTTAGAAACATCAATTTTGAATAAAAATAGCTTCAGTAGTTACTAATTTATCGAAGATTCTCTCTAAATAACCGTTATAAGGGATGCAGGCGTGGTTATTGTCCAATTTTAAAAATTTTCAGCCGTTTGGTATGTTGTCCTACGGCCAACAACCGTTTGGGCGAAATCGGTGGAGCGGTTACCGAGACATTACATATGTAATCATAAGTGGGCGTTGCTACGCCCATTTTCGAAAAATTGATAATACTCTTATTTTTCGCCAANTAGCTTCAGTAGTTACTAATTTATCGAAGATTCTCTCTAAATAACCGTTATAAGGGATGCAGGCGTGGTTATTGTCCGATTTTAAAAATTTTCAGCCGTTTGGTATGTTGTACTACCGCCAACAACCGTTTGGGCGAAATCGGTGGAGCGGTTACCGAGACATTACATATGTAATCATAAGTGGGCGTTGCTACGCCCATTTTCGAAAAATTGATAATACTCTTATTTTTCGCCAAAAAATCATTGTAAATATTATTAATTTTGAGTGAATAGGCGTCAGTAGTTACTAAAATATCGCAGTTTTCGTATTTATGAAAACAACCGTTACATAGGAGGTAGGCGTGGTTATTGTCCAGTTTTTCCCATTTTCAATACCATCCGTTCTGCACTGAAAAGAAGTACACGTACCGAGTTTGGTTAAGATATCAAAATTTTTACTCGAGTTATCGTGTGCAAAGGCGGACGGACGGACGCCATTCATTCTTTTCATTTATGTATATATGTATTTTTTGTATTCTATCTCGATTCGTTTTGGCTGTTACAAACAACCGTTATGTGAACAAAGTCATAACACCCTTGTGCACAAGNGGTACCGAGTTTGGTTGGTCAAAATTTTTACTCGAGTTATCGTGTGCAAAGGCGGACGGACGGACGCCATTCATTCTTTTCATTTATGTATATATTTGTGTATTCTATCTCGATTCGTTTTGGCTGTTACAAACAACCGTTATGTGAACAAAGTCATAACACCCTTGTGCACAAGTGCGCTCGGGTATAAAATTCAACGGTAATTTTTTGCGACTTGAAACGTGCACTTTATTGGATTAAAAAAACTGCATACCCGTAAATTTTCTAAATATTCTGATTAAAAGTTTGGAATTTAAATTAAAATTTTTTAAGTTTGATTATTTTTTTTTAAATTTGTTCAAGTTTTGAAACTTTTACTTGTGTGGCTTTTGTTATAGATTGAATTATATTTTAAATGAAAATTATTAAGGATAAATAAGTAAACATAAGTCGCACACAATATCATTTTTGATTTCGGTGCTAATTAGTTGAAAGCAGGCGTACATACGTACGTAGGGATATAAAATAAAGGAAATGATTTAAATATCCTTTGTTTGCGCAACTAAGTTTCAATTCGGCATTTAACGGTGGTTGTGCATATTGGACGTTTTCATCAATTATAGTTTAGAAATAGATGACACTGATGCTTTGGCTTGGGCATTTCCGAACATAGGATATAGTATATACTTGTAAGATATTGTAATATGAAAAACCATTACGCGATTCCCTTTAACTTGGAAGTAGTTTGAAAACCTCGAAACTTTTCCAACCTTTAAAAACAAAAAGAAAATGATGATATCTTATTATTGCTGTAAGGAAACAGACAAACGCCATCCAATTTTCAGCTTTTTCTTCTATTTATGCCTGTTTTCTAACAGATTTAAATTATAGGGCTTTTCGCATTTGCAAAATGAATAAATGTATAGTTTGAGGGTATCAAAAAATTTAAAAACACAGTTTCATGCATTACTCGCCAACACATTCTGTTTACACTAAAATACTCCAAGCTCATTTGGTAATACTAAGGATGACTTGAAAAACCACTTAATTATTACATTCACATGTTACCTGGATAAACGATCGGCATGGTACCATCTTTTTGATATCGAGGAGGCGGCATATCTGTACTCTCGACCAAATAAGTAGAAGCTGCCTTCTTTCGAGCCTCATCCTGAAAAAAACGAAGAAGATTATTATGTCATGAACAACTTTTAAGGACTCAAAGTTTTCTTGTCTGACCATCCCCGCGACAAAATAAAATGAATTAGTATCTTTGAAGTCGAAGTAAAAGTTTTTATATACCATATTTTTACGGGAAACGCCTGAATTTAGTTTACATTCTTTGTGCAAAGCATCAAATAAACTTCGTTAAACTGACTGTTCTAAAATCACTCTTTTATTAAGTTTCACCTGTGTGTAACTAAAGCTTGCAATACATTTTTAACCAACTTTCCGATAAGCGAGAGACTTGAAACTTCAAACTTAGCTCAGTCCCCCTTGACAATGAAATATTAGTTCATCCGCTAGGTGTCGAGATATTTGAAAACCTTATAGTTCGATGTAGTTCATATTTGGAATGATATTACTTACATGAAAAGGAGTAAATCCACAAAAAGAGTACAGATATTTGGAAAATTCATATTAGTGGACCGATTTGTTTAAAAAAGTTTAACGTATATTACTTAAATACAAAATGTATCCCTTAGATGGTACTTTTTAACTACTAATAAGAGCTCGTCTTAAACAAATTTGTCTTATAAACATTTTCACGATTGTTTATATTAGTTTTTTTTTAGTAAACGGTATGATATGTCTTTTTATTCGTTCGAAAAAGTTTTATGTTCCAATTCGGTTCATTAGAAATGTCCCCATAACTAACCAAAAAGAAATGTTCTATATATTTTATAGATTTTTGGTGATCGGGATAATATTACGCTGGGCAAGCGAATCGAAAATTTCGTCTTTCCCAAATCGAGGTAAGACCGCGCCAAATACACCACTTATCTCCAGAAGGGGCTCCTCCGGACTGGAGGTGGGGAAAACTACATGGCGCACACCTGGGGCCAGAAACCCTCACTGCTGCCATCAAGTTTTCAAACCTTCTAAAGTGGATCGAATGTTTTCCTATAGGACATACACACCTACTTCAAAAAAAGGAGGATGTTATGAATTCATCGGAACATATTTTTCTATGGGTAGTCCCATTTAATTTTTTTTTAAATTCCGATCATTGGATCGTTGGATTGGATATACTCGTAAATATCTATCAAATAAACCATCTCTTTGAGATGAAATTTTCGGGGGACGAAAGCTGAACTAGAAACGCAAAATTGATGATATTAATTTCGTGACGAAAATTATACGCATTTTTTAATTGCCTTGGAAACGTAGGGAAAATCTTTTATATTCATACGAATCGTTGCAATAGTTCTGTTTTTTATTTTGTGTTTCTGTTTCAGTAGACGGAATTTCGCAACGTTCCGAATAACTAAAAAAAGATTATCCGTACGTTTCAGAGACAGTTAAAAAAAGCGTATAATTTTCGTCACGAAATCGATATCATAAATTTTGCGTTTCTAGTTCAACTTTCGCCACACGAAAATTTTACCCCAAAGAGGTGTTTTATTTGATATCAATTATTTTGGGGTAGCAAATTTAAAATCGACAAACAATAATCTAAATGTTTTATTTTTCTCAAATAAATTGCTAAAATAATTATCTGAACCAAAATTATGTATTCAAATCGATTTATCCATTGAAACATATAATTTTTCGAATTCGGAATAAAGCGAAAAATAATGATCATATCCTTTGTATTCGAAAAAATTAAAAAATTATGAGAAATGATAAAAAAATATCAACTTGGTACCAACTTTGGATAAAATAAACAACTGTATTCGTCTAATTTTCCCGTAGTTTATTTTTGTTAAGATTTCTACCGGGTGTGGTAGAAGTTTTACTTCTATCACGTGTACGGCATTGCACTCGTGCTTTCTTCTCAAGTAGTTTTGCTCAGTGGCAATTAGGTAATATTGTACACGTCTTCCCAGGTAGGTTAAGTGCGGGTGATAGACCCATGTAGCATAGTTACATACTGTGTACATACATACCTGCAATTAAAATGGGGATAAATATTAAAATTTCGTCATGTGACTGAAAAAAACTCTAAAATACACAAAAATTGTGNTACAGTAAATCACCTTTATGAGGGATTTTTTATAAGCGGCATACACGGTGCGTCTGAATCGTGCGTCGGTTTGGATGTGTTAAGTAAAAATAAATATGTGTTACTTACACCGACGTGACTCTGGTATAACTCTGAATGATTCAAATGTGTGTAGTCGAAAGGCGAGTGAACACGTACACAGTTGACTCGCGAGTCAGACGCACCGTCTATGTTGCCTATTAAACATAAAACATAAATTCATAGTAAATTACACAGAATTCCAATTACGGAAGGAAATACACGGAAGAACAGCTATTCTGACATTCTTACGCTCATATGTGTGTACCTATTTGTAATCGCAGTAAGACAATTTGACCAGTTTCGCCTATTATATTCATTGATTATTTTTTAATTGATTTTAAATAAAAGTCTAATTCATAATTTAATATACACAATAAATGTACACATATCGGCATTTCAAACTTTGTACAAGATTCCAATTTTTGATGTTATGCATTTTTTCCATATAAGTGTGTTCGAAATTTTTTTTAATGGATCAAAATGTATGACACCGTCAGAAAAAAATATCAAAAATCATCGGGATATTGCAGAAACTGGCACTTTCATTTATTAACTATAAAACTGCGAACTTAGAATCTTTCCAAAAATTCTGAATTAAAAGCTTGTTGTGGCGAAAACTTACTTTTCGTACTGCATATTCACAACAGAATTCAGCGGTTTGCAAATAATTCTCACAGCCCTTATTTTAATTTGTAAGTGTTTTTAATTTTCACTTTTTGTAATTTTTTAATCTGAAATGTGGTATGTAATTTTTTGTTATATATTGGCATTTTATATTTTATGATTGTACCAAAAGTGCCTCTAAGAATGTAAGGGCCAAAAATGGCACTATTGTGCCTACTTTTCCATCACTGGGTGCTTGATCGTATCAAATTGTTCGAATCGATACAAAAAAATGTTGCGTGTATACATACATATGTATAGATGTACATATGTACGAACGAACATTTCCTTACGCTGCAAAATTTGCTGCGATGATTCGTGTGAGGTACAAGTGCTTGTATCAAAAGTAACGAGTAAAGTAACGATACGAAAGATACGGGTGTTGATTGGATTAGTAGCGAATACATACGGGTATCCGAAACTTCGTTACTTTTACAGCTCTAGCGAAACTAATGATTAAGATTTTTAAATCACAGTGATTTTTTATGGCTATTGCGATCGCTAGTTCTTTTAATAACACAGATGTAATAAATGATGACAAATCAGTGTTGGTACTGTAGGGATAATTCCCTACCCGTAGGGAGTAAAAGTGTAGGGGAAAAAAGGGAAAAAACTTCTTTTATTCGCCCGAAAATTTCCATATATCACTTCGGTTTTTATTAATATTTGTATCTTTACTCGTTGATACGAATTTTGAAATAACAAATAAAATAGCATAAGTTCGGGTGGAACGAACATTGGATACCCGGTGCAGTTATTCAATATAGTTTTTCCCCTTTCCGAAAATTACCGCTACGTGGTAAGAGGGGGTGGTTTTATCCCTATTTCAAACATCTTGGATAAACTTACATAATTATGTGTGGACAGTATCACGCCCAAAATTCTATAATAATATACTTCTTTTTGAATAAATAGGAGTAAATTAGCGTCCTTAAATTTCGAAATATCGAAGTTTCAAGCATTTCTGAAATTTATCGTTATATAAAAATTCGGCGTAACTTTAGTCCGATTTCAAAATCTTCAATGTTTTGCTTTTAAGTGGTAAGTACAATAAGCATTCCGAGTTTGGTACAAATTGATCGAACGGTTACCGAGATACACATAAGTGCTCATAGAGGGCGGCGCCACGCCTATTTTCCAAAATTTCATCATAAACGTATGTTTTGCTAAAGAATTATTTCAAACATCAATTTTTAATAAACTGGCTATAGTATTTACTGATTTATCAAAGTTTTCGTATTTCTCTAAATAACCGTTACATGAGATGCAGGCGCGCTTATTGTCCGATTTTACAAACTTTCAGCTGTTTGGTATTGTAAAAGCCAGAACACCAAGTGGTAAAATTAAGAATATGTATTTAACTATAATTCAGCAGTTAATGTTATACATAGAGTACGTGTAGAAAGTTAACAATAAATCGTTATTTGTTGAATGGACCTTTCGAGGCTTCTACGTGTGCTCTGTTGCACGTTCCACTTCACACTGACTTCCTTACAGTGACGGTGACAGCTCGGCCTCTCCTGACTCTTCGTCATTCCAGGACGAGTCGCAGTCATCATCACTGAAGTCTAATTTTGGCCTGGTTGCGCACCATGGTTTCAAATGATCAACCGATAGTACATTGCAATAGCGGCGTTGAGTCACCACCGTATCAGGTAAGTCTTTCACGATGTACCGGTCGTAATTCAAAACTTTTGCCACCTGGTATGGACTCTTATACACAGCATCCAGCTTATGTGATTCACCCGTAGCAGTTGGGACATATTCAACCACAACCAAATCGCCTATCTCGTACTTGTGCGGTTTTTGATGTCGTTTGTCGTATCGCTCTTTCCGTTTGTTCCGTTCGGAAAGTATATTCTCGTTTCCCCTCCATGTCGAATACATGGACGACGTTATCATGGATGGCTTGGATCATGCGGTTGTGGGTAACATCCCTAGGGTTGAAAAAAATACAAGTTCATTAGGCGTGTACTTCGTTACCTCATTCTTTTGAGAGTTAATGCTCCATTGAATTGTTGTTAAGGATTCATCCCATGTTTTGTTGTCCTTAACCATGCATCTCAAAGCGTTCAGTAAAGTTTTGTTCATTCGCTCAGCTTGGCCGTTCGCCCTGGGAGTTCTAACCGCTGTTTTCACATGCTGAATGCATCGCTTGTTCAAAAATGCTTCAAACTGTGTGGATGTGAATGCCGTTCCGCACGTAACGGTCGTCTGAAGATTGACATCACCTCGTCCATTGCTTTCATAACAGGCTCTGTCTTTGCACTCTTTACAGCTTTCAACAAAACATATTTGCTGAATCCGCAAACCATCACCAAGACGTAGAGATTGCCCGATTTGCTCCTGGGAAATGGACCCACATGGTCGATATACAGGTATCTAAGGGGATTGCTAGTACATCTGAGACATGCAACTGGCTCTCCTTTTTGCCTCCCTTCACTTTATTCATACAGCAGTCTTCACAGGCAGCGATGTAAGACTTGACATATCGTTGCATTCGTGAAAATCCGAAGTGCTTCCTTAGACGTTCCAGTGTCTTCTCTAACGCAAAATACCCTGCATCATCGTGACTTGCCTTGGTCACCCGCCGTCTAACTGCCTGTGGAACCACAAGTTTAGATTGCCCATCCATCTTCCGGAATAAGCGTTTATTCTGTAGTTCATAGTCCTCCTTCATTTGTTTCACAGTCTCTTCATCGGCCTCTTCTTCGCCCTTGAGAATTGTGCATATTCGTCGGATCTTTTCGTCTTGAAGTTGTAAGGTAGACACCCAATCTTCCGGTTCCATAACCCTGGTAACTGAAAAAACTTTGTCAGCAACTGTTTCTGCCTGTGATGGTGATTCTACCGGCATTCTGCTTAGCGCATCAACATGTTGCATTTTGATGCCTGGTCGATGTTCGCAGAAAAATCGAATTCCTGCAACCTGGCGATTCGGGCGTGACCTTCTTTGTGGTCACCACAGCGTTGCAATCAGTCCGCAACACGAAAGTTCTAACCAAAATATACACCCGAAATCTTTCCAGCGACTCCACGATGGCAAGGACCTCTAGTTCATGACTAGCATACCTTGACTCGGCTGAGCTATATTGTCGGCTGAAGTATTGGACAGGTTTCCAAAATCCGTCCTCAGACTGAAGCAAAACTCCTGAAACTCCAATAGCACTTGCGTCCGTATGCACTTCATGCGGCTTTTCGTGATCAAACATAACAAGTACAGGTTTCGTGATTAACACATCTTTCAGCTTTGAAAAAGATTCCCTTGCTCTGTCGTCCATTCTTGCTTTGCATTCTTTTGTAACAAACTTGGCAACGGCCTAGTGATGATGCTGTACCCTTCGACAAATTTCCGGAATTATCCGGTCAGTCCCAGAAATTGTCAAATTTCCGTCGCTGAACGTGGCCGTGAAAACTCTTTTAAACATTTAGTTTTCTTTTCGCCTGGTTGCATTCCCAGTCACCTACTGTGTGTCCTAGGAACTTAATCCTGTTAGCCAGAAAATTACACTTTGATGGTCGTAAGCAGTGATCGGACTTCTACCGCATTGTGGTAGATCTGCCACATTTTTGACCAACTACCACATCTACCACACAAGGTCTGAAATCTACCACATATTCGCGTTTTTGAGTAGTCTTATTTTTGCTCGACATAATTTTCTTAATTTTAAGAGCAAAAATTGTCCAACACTTAACACTAACAACAGGCAGAATGGGAGGATAAAATAAACTGTAAAATAGTAAATTTTCTCAATATTAAATTTTTCGACAGGAAACGTGGTTTTATTGTGTTTAATTGCAAAATATATGATTAATACAAACAATTAATAGCGAAAATGTTAAAAACTGTGATTTTAGTGGAAGTATTAGCAAATTTCAGTGCATCTAAAGTTTCTAAAGCCACATTTGTTCGCTACATCGTGATGTGACAAAAAGAAAAGCTGGCAGCACTCCGCAAGGTTGCAGAAATCTTTCAAAATATGTTCGAAAAATATCTTTATATGGAAGGAACTGCTTTACACTGTCAAGGGAAAAAATTGCCAAAACTCAACGTGACTTTTAGCAACTTTATTATACTAAAATTAATTTTTTTTTAGACTCTAATTAAAATGTTTGCAATTTAGGTGCAACCTTGCTGAGTTTTTTTAAGTTTTGTACAAAGTTTGATCCATAACCTGAGATCTACCACATATTTTGAAATCTATCACATTNGTTGCCAAAACTCAACGCGACTTTTAGCAACGTTCTATCTTGCACTTTATTATACTAAAATTAATTTTTTTTTAGATTCTAATTAAAATGTTTGCAATTTAGGTGCAACCTTGCTGAGTTTTTTTAAGTTTTGTACAAAGTTTGATCCATAACCTGAGATCTACCACATATTTTGAAATCTATCACATTTTTTCCCAGATTCTACCACACAATTTTTTTTAAAGTCCGATCACTGAACGTAAGTCCAGAGTCCTTCTCCGCCTGTAGAAACTCGTCTAATATCTCGATGTTATGTTCTACAGTCTTCGTTGCAATGATAACCTCGTCTACATAGCTAACGCTCTGATTACGGTGTTTTAAACCTCTCACCAACTTTATTTTCATCTCTTTAAAGACCATAGGCGCGTTACGTAAACCGAATGGCATTACGTTATGCTCAAATAAGCCCTCTGGGGTTAAAAATGCCATATATTGTTTATAATAATCCGCCCTATTCTGCATTTCGACTCGAATCGAAATTTTCTCCGTTTGGCAACTTAAGTATTCTGCGTTCCGTTTCCCTTTGATCAATCTTCGAAATTTACGATTATATCTATTCTACATTTTGATCGTAGTTCCGTTTTTCTAAGTTGCAAATTTGTTGACGGAGAACGTTTCGATTGTTATTTTCGTGGGTTTAAATAATAAAATTTTATAAAAAAATTAAGTAAAATATACTGTGCATGATTGTAAAAGTCATTATGAATGAACTTTCTCGATTTCTGTGTTTTCGCAAGTGGTAATACCCCAGAAGGTAATTTAGATAGGCCTTCTTAAGTGAAGCCATCCTAAGAGGCCTACCCAAGAAGGGCAGAAAAAGTACTTCCTTCCATGCCTTCTAGAAGGGCTTATCCATTTACAATTTACGCGAATTCATTAATTTATATTATTTCACATTACAAATGAATTCCAAGAAAAATGTTATGTTACAATAACACATATTTGATATAAACCTTAAGCAAATACTTCAAAGATGTATGATTTTTATAAATTAAAGAAGCAACTTTAAAGAACTCCTCCAAACGGCCTTCTGAAGTACGTCCTATAAAAGCCCTTCTGGAAGGCCTTCTATGGATAGCGAAAGAGGAAGCCCTTCAATTTGTGCCCCTCCATACAAAAAAGAAAGGAGAAAGGAATGTAGAGTGGAAGGCCTCTTGATTCTCAGAAAGGCCTTTCGGAAAGGCTTTTAACTCCTGAAATTATCTACTGGGACGGGCAATACGAAAAATTGGCTCAAATAATGGCACCCAAAAGGGATATTGCGCGAGGGTTTCAAAGAGGGAGCACAGGCGTTTTTGTTTTCATTATCTATAAATAAAAAATTAATAAAGCTATGTAAATACATACATACACACATAAAATACGAAGTTACATAAAAAGATGCTTTTATTATTGCACTCGTTTTTACTAACTTTTTAAAAAGAGGTGCGTATGTTGTCTCGAATTCGATTTGCTATGGAAGGATAAGCTTTGTTCTTCCCCTCCTCCTGACGGATTTCAAAATGGAATTCATTTGCGTCCAAATCTTCCACATCCACGTTTATAATTTCACTGGCTTTGAGCGGTGAGTAATAATACAGTTCATGATGAGCTTATGACTCTTCACTCATCTGAAAAAGATCAAACATGTCCCTAAATCTCCGCCTTTCAACTTCCGCATCAGCAATCTGGGACTCGTTCTCCTCTTCAAGCAATAACGCCGTGGCTATGGATTTCATTCTTATAATTGTTTCCACTAAATTAAGAGCAAACAAAATTTTATTTTTAAATTACAGTGATGCTAGATATATTTAGTTTTTTTAAAGTATTTACAAACTTTAACTTCATAAGCTGCTATAGTTTGGTGGCAAATATTTCTTTGTTTTGTTTCGATTTCACACATTCCTAGGAACGACCGCTGTTAAGAAAAAAATTTTTTCTATATTTTTTGCGATGTTGCTTTGACCAGGGCTTGAACCCAGGTGTTGGTGAGTGAAAGCGCGCACTGCTTACCACTACACCACTGCGGCCGACGTATATTGTTTACTGTCTTCCTTTATCGGAATCTGGTAGTAACCAGCGGTCATGTCCAAAGTAGTGAAAACTGTGTTGCCTAGGAGCTTAGCTAATTGCTCTTCCACAATTGCCATCGGAAAATTGTTTTTCACTGTGACAGAGTTGAGNGGCGTTTACACATATGTTAGTGTTTGGCCGAGCCTCTCCTCCGACTTGTGGCGTGCGCCTTGAAGTTGTCACACAAATCGGAGAGACCTACAGTTTTACGCCGACTCCGAACGGCGATTGTATTTTTACGAGAAGCTGTTTTTCATGGAAGAAATACACTCGGAGGTTTGCCATTGCCTTTCGAGGAACGACCGCTGTTAAGAAACAAATTTTTTCTATATTTTTTGCGATGTTGCTTTGACCAGGGCTTGAACCCNAGTTGTCACACAAATCGGAGAGACCTACAGTTTTACGCCGACTCCGAACGGCGATTGTATTTTTACGAGAAGCTGTTTTTCATGGAAGAAATACACTCGGAGGTTTGCCATTGCCTTTCGAGGAACGACCGCTGTTAAGAAACAAATTTTTTCTATATTTTTTGCGATGTTGCTTTGACCAGGGCTTGAACCCAGGTGTTGGTGAGTGAAAGCGCGCACTGCTTACCACTACACCACTGCGGCCGACGTATATTGTTTACTGTCTTCCTTTATCGGAATCTGGTAGTAACCAGCGGTCATGTCCAAAGTAGTGAAAACTGTGTTGCCTAGGAGCTTAGCTAATTGCTCTTCCACAATTGCCATCGGAAAATTGTTTTTCACTGTGACAGAGTTGAGTGCCCGGTAGTCGACACATTCTGTCTTCAAAATTCGACTTTTTGACAATAATCACCGGTGCTGCATGCGGTGACGAACTCGGCCTAATAATGCCATGCGCTAGCAAGTCATTTATGATATTCGATAACGTTGGACGTTGATAGAGCGGGACTTGATACTACCTACAAATCACCGGTTGATCAGTAGTGATGATGATTTCCAACTCCGTCGTCTTACATCGTCCCAAGTCCGACAAGCCCTCCGTAAAACAGTGTGTGTATTTCCGCAAAAAATCTCTAACATTTCGGGAATCTGCTGCGTTCAATGCTTCATTGACAACAAATGTTGCATCGCTTCGCTGATGTACCTGCATGACGCCACCCTCGACGGTTAACCTGCAACTTTCTTTTCGTAATACATCCCAACCAATNGGCCGCCTTATTTCTAACTACTCGCATGTTTTGGCTTTGTAACAATCTATTTAATTGTTCTTCATTTAAAGAACTTGATTTAGCTTTATTCATTTTCGCAGTCAAAATCAGTACGTCTTAACAAGCACACCAAACCAGCACGTCTCTCGCTTCTGTTGCAATGAACCGTTGAATTCGAAAAATTTCTAGAACCTTCTATTTTTCGCTATTCCTTCTATTCCGCTCTTCTTTTATTCTTTTTGTCCGCGTTGAATCCACTCTCAACGCTTTTCAACTTCTTCCTTTTCCCTTTACTACTACTTTTGCGTTGAAAACTTTCTACTGCCTCACTGCTACCGCGCAACTGCTAAACCATCAGCAACTACTTCTGTTGTGGCCAGTTTGCGTTTACTCCAAGAATGATAGAATACAAGATTGCGCCATTGAGAGATTTTTGAGCGTAATTTTTGCGTGACGTCATCTTGGTGCAATTGCGAGGGAGAAATGCCAAAATGCATACAAAAATATGTAAACAATGCAGAAAAATGTGTTAGTTTTAATATTATATGGCCCAATTTTGCAGGAATCAATAAATATACATGGATTGATTAATTAGGAACACGTAGCAATAATTTTTGGCATGTAGCCCTTTAGGTAAGTACGATTTTTAGCACATGAAGAAATTGATGTATTAACAGTGTTTGCAATTTCATGTAGACCAAAAGGAAGGTGTGCAGCAAAGTGAATTTTTGGACTCGCCATTATAAAAAGCCATGCAGAGTGCATATTTATATTTGCGGACGGTAGCCAACCACCATAAACTCCACAGCTGTTAACTCCACAGCTTTTATTTGATGACTTTTGTACCATTTCCGAGAGAATGCATGAGTGTGGCTTCTTTGGAAATAAATATTCTATGTAAGTAAAACATAATTTAAGCTGAACTTTGAAATGTATAATGATTTGGGCACTGTTTTGTATTAGGTACGTAACAGCTCGGTAAGATGCCGATTGAATTAGCGTCTGGCGACCTTATCCACTGGTGCATTACCTTATACCAGCACTAAAAATATTATTTTCGATATTCACTAGTAAAGTGCTTCATCCACACATAGCTCAATTTGGTGTTTAATGCCTCTCCTCGCCGGCAGAACTGCTTCCACTTTTTCGCCAGATTTGCGTCCGTAGGAAACGAAACAAAGGCGTAAGTACTAGGTACTCATGAAATTTGATGTGTATACATATACGAACGGCAAAGCATAAAAGTACGTTTACATATAAATATAATCTCAATCAAAGCTCGGTAGCTGTCAAATTGGTTGTGCTTGTTATTCACACAACTCGAGGAAAAGTTAAACTTCTTCTCTGTGCCACCGTGGTCACTTTTTTTTGCAGCACATATTAGACCATTTAAATATATTTATAACTGAATATTTTATTAAACATACCTTTACAAACCTATTTTCCTTACTAGCGTCAATTTTTGTTTACTTTAATATTTGACATTCCTCCTCTTCTTCTCAAGTATAATCGATAAAACTAAGTTGGACACCAAAAAGTTATCGGTTTAATCTGAGATATTTTTAATTATAATTTTGCATGGCTAATCTCTTTTTCTAATAACAGATTAGGGAGTTAAGCTCGAAAATTAGTATAACCTTTTTATATGTAAAGCTGTTATTAAGCGATTTAGTTACATACATACAAATGTAGGTTAGGTTAGAAATTAAACATTAATTTCACTTAATTTTATTAATTTTTCTGATTTAATTTTTTAGTATATACTTGTATATACTTGTGACTCAAGGGCGTTAAAATATCTTGGAAACACCGCATCAGTTATTGTTTTTGAGCTTATAGTTTGAGCATTTCTATTTGTATATATTCCTAAATTTACCAAAATAGACTACTAAACCTATGCCTAAAACCATCTACGAATATCAAAACCAGGGCATGAATCACGTATGACGACATTCGTCTGAACGATATCGTGTCGAGATTGTCTTGCTTCATAAAAATCAAAAATTGTTTGATCGTTTGTGCGATATCGTCAACTCGATTCCAGTTTTGCTTCACGTAACAGNTTGTGCTGGGATATGCGTTACAGCTTCGCAAATTTTACCCCTACCGAAACCAAAGATGTATACACATCAAAAACTTATATTGCACGCTTTCCTTTTGATTTCACTATTACACTTTGCCACGGCACACTTCATTTTGCTTTGTAATGTCTCAATAATTTTTTAAAACCACGCAGAAACATTAACTCATATATATTAAAATTGTTATTTGTTTTTTTCGAATGCTCACAATCAGCATTGCACCAAGATGACGTCACGCACATAGTTGATTCTGTCAAAATCACAAAGAGCGGATTAGCGGTACCGCGACTGGCGCAATTTCTATTTCTCTCAATCGTGCGTTTACTCTGCTTCCTTTGTGGAACAACTATCTTTGCCTTCGTCCTCTCACTTGAGAAATTCAACGCCAACTTCTATTAGGCTGCTTCCTTTGAATTCCTTTTCGCTTATTTCACGTTCGAGCGAATTTCTCTTTTCCCCTCTTTCCTTACCTCTGCAACTTATGCAATGACCTTTTTTCCTTGTAGGCTTTTGAGATACAATCTCACTTCTGAGGTGTAAAAGCCAGAACACCAAGTGGTAAAATTAAGAATATGTATTTAACTATAATTCAGCAGTTAATGTTATACATAGAGTATGTGTAGAAAGTTAACAATAAATCGGTATTTCTTTTACGGACCTTTCGATGCTTCTACGTGTGCTCTGTTGCACGTTCCACTTCACACTGACTTCCTTACAGTGACGGTGATAGCTCGGCCTCTCCTGACTCTTCGTCATTCCAGGACGAGTCGCAGTCATCATCACTGAAGTCTAATTTTGGCCTGGTTGCGCACCATGGTTTCAAATGATCAACCGATAGTACATTGCAATAGCGGCGTTGAGTCACCACCGTATCAGGTAAGTCTTTCACGATGTACCGGTCGTAATTCAAAACTTTTGTCACCTGGTGTGGACCCTTATACACAGGGATCCAGGGAGCTTATGTGATTCACCCGCCACAACCAGGCGGCGATGTAAGACTTGACATATCATCGCATTCGTGAAAACCCGAAATGCTTCCTTGGACGTGTCTTCTCTAACGCAAAATGCCGTGCATATTTAGCAGTTAATGTTATACATAGAGTATGTGTATAAAGTTAACAATAAATCAGTTTTTGTTGAATGGACCTTTCGATGCTTCTATGTGTGCTCTGTTGCACGTTCCTCTTCACAGTGACTTCCTTACAGTGACGGTGACAGCATGTTGTACCAAGGCCAACAACCGTGGCTACGCCCATTTTCCAACAATTTATAATATTCTTATTGTACGTCTAAAAATAATTGTAAATACATATTAATTTTCAGTTAAAAAGCTTCAGTAGTTACTAAAATATCGCCATTTTCGTATTTCTTAAAATTACCGTTATATGGGAAGTGGGCGTGGTTACAGTCCGATTTCGCCCAATACCAACCTACCTTGGGTAAAGGGCATTCTATATGCCAAGTTATCGTGTACGGACGGACCAACGGACGGACATGGCTTAATCTACTTCTGTTTTCATTCTGATCATTTATGTATACATTTGTCCATATCTATCTCGATTCGTTTTGGCTGTTACAAACAACCTTTATGTGAACAAAGTTGTAATACCCTTCTGCACACGTGCGCTCGGGTATAAAAAACAAAAACGCAAATAACGCGATCAAGCAAATCAAACTGCGTACTTGAAAATGTCCATTTAAACAACCGTGGAAAGGTAATGAAAAATTACATGCGAGCATATTTACAATGAATATTTAATTAAAAATTTTAAAATCACCATTTCTACCATGATAGAAAAATATCGCCATTCGCAATTTCTGTTGACTAGCTATTGCCAGATGTGATTTTCATTCACAGCGAAATATCATGCGAGTGGAAAAATCACCAATCACTGATATCGTGGCCTGCCAGTAGCAGTCAGTATAAGCGATTTTTAAATCACAGTGATAAAGTCCCCGGTACACGGTGTCCTTGAACCAGATTCAACTGAATCGGTCTGGAACGATGGAACTTCCGATTAGACTATTTTGGGGGGGTTTTTCCCTAGTTAGAATACGTGAAGTTCAAAATCGTGGCAAGTGCCGATTTCAAAAACGGTTTCTTTTTCGATTTTCAGCCGCCATTTCCGCATTGAATTATAGTACAAATAAGACTGTTAATGAGATTTTTTAACCGACTTCCAAAAAAGGAGGAGGTTATCAGTTCGTCGGAATATATATATATATATTTATTTTTTTTATGTATGTTACCGCATAACTACACCACGTCAACCGATTTCAATAATTCGGAAAGGTAGTGTCTTAGAGGTGGTCCCATATTAATTTGGTTTAGATCCGATCATTGGGTCATGAAATATATAGATATATACATATTTTTTTAAGTCGGTTTTTTTTTTGCTAAAAATTACTTGTTTAAATATCGAGCCGTAACCGCCAAAATTATGGCGTACAATAGTAACTTTCGCAAAGGTTTTTCGAAAAATAAAAGAGTCCTTTAAAGATTCTGCGAAAAAAAGTATTTTATATTTATTTATTTATTTACTTAAAATTTTTCTACAACTAAGAGAATTCAGTCTTTTATATGTACATCAACAAAGAATTATAATCTATACTAACATAATTTGCCAAGAAAAGATACAAACTAAAATATATGAGTTCTTAATGTAAATGATTAAAGAGGAAAACGGAGATGTATAATGTAAGAGAATAAGTAGAAGAAGAAAGAAAAAGGAAAAAAGGTACAAACTAAGATTATTTGTAGTCAGAGGACATATCAAGGCCACTAAAGTATTGAATTATTAACTTTTTGAAGTTGCTTCTATTCAGTCTAGCTTTAACACTTTCTGGAATCGAGTTCCACAGTCTTACAGCGCTAATGAAAAGCAGTCGACTGGAAGTAAGCAAATTATATTTAGGGACAACCAAGCTGTTATGTCTCTGTGATTTGGTTAGTTGAAGCTTTTCATACAAATATTGCGGGACTTTCCACTCTAACAATTTATACAAAAAAATGCAGTTTCTTGCAGCCAAAAAATTTATAATACTGCAACCAAGAATTTTATCGCGCCATGGCGATATATGAGCATATCGTCCTATGCCATTCACATACCGTGTTACGTTATTGAAAGCTACATTCAATTTGCTGACTGACTTTGAATCAAGTTTGCTATAAACCATTTCGGAATATGTGAAATGGGGCAAAATTAACTGCATAGCTAGTTTGCGTCATGTTTCCTGAGGCGTAAACGAAGCAGACATTCCTAGCCTACGTAAAGTTACATACACATTACTTACTACTTTATTAACA
>NW_016157605.1:113827-124295 GCF_001687245.7 Rhagoletis zephyria | reverse complement strand
TTTCAAAAACTTTGGGAATTGTAGGAATTCTAAAAAATTTTTTCTAAGTAAAAGTGTCGAATATACAAAATCTATCAAACGAAAATAAAAGTTTTCGAATGTTGAAAACATTTTCATATTTCGTCGTTTTTGAAAATTTAAAAAATTTTCGTAAAATTTTTCGACTTGATGTTTTCAAAACTTTCAAAATATTTAAAATTCTCAAACTTTGTTATATCAATACAAAATTTTGGAAAAGTTCAGAAAAGTGGAACAATTTTGGAATTTTTCAAAAATGTTAATATCTTTTAGAATTCTAAGAACTTTCTATTTTTTACACACAAGTACCATGAACATAAGAATTTTTCGACAATTTGTGATGTTTCACATTTTTACATTTGTGATGGAATTTACGATAAATAAAATTCTCAAAATTTTGGAAAATATTAAAATTTCTAAAATCTCAATAATTTTGTACATTTCAAAATATTCTCATTTACCAAAATTCCTAGAATCTCCCGGATTTCGATAGTCTTTGAAATTTTGGAAATTATCCTAAAAATAAGAAATCTCAAGAAATTTAATAATATAAAATTCAAAATTTTGGAATTTTCGTTGTTTTCTGAACCTGTGAAAATATTCAAACTTGCTGTGACTTTCAACTCTGTGAAATAATACAAATTCGAAAATATAACAAAAAAAGTAAAAATTGAACATTAAGAGCGTGTGTGAATCGGTAACAAAGTTCGCGGCAAGTAAATTTTTGACAAGTTTGAGGTGAATAAAATTTCAGTAGCCCATGAGGCTAGTGAAATTTTTGACAAATGCATAGAAAATATTGACAATGGCAATGCAGCAATGCTGTGTATAATTTTTCGTAAAATAAAAGCTTAAGTTGATGAACTGCAATCAATGATGGTAGATGTTTTCTTAAAATATTAATTTCACCCAATTTGTAATAGTTTATTGCGCATAAATCTGCGGTTATCAAAAATTTACTGCTGTCAAAAAAGATTTCATTTT
Source organism: Rhagoletis zephyria (assembly GCF_001687245.7). Lineage (NCBI taxonomy): Eukaryota > Metazoa > Arthropoda > Insecta > Diptera > Tephritidae > Rhagoletis > Rhagoletis zephyria. The sequence continues at coordinate 123,293 of NW_016157605.1, read as the reverse complement.
ACACAGCAGATTGGCAAACTGTAACCATAGTAAAAATATTATTCAACAGCTTTCCCCATAGAACTTTGTTACCGATTCACACCCGCCCTAAGTAAATAATTTAAAAATTTTGAAAAATCAGTGAATTCGAAAAACTGATAGGCCTACTTAAATAACATAACACTTCGAACACTTTTCCCAATTTCCCCTACCAGGGCCCGCCACTGCTTATATTATATTACGTTCAAATTGGCCCCATTTAACTTGTTAAACGAAAAAAAGCTTTTTGTAAAACACAGTTTTGTAGTTAACTTTGACGGTTGTTTGATTTCACATAAATATTTAATAAGAATTTCAAATTTGTTTTATGCGAATGTCTGCTTCGTGATACTAATGCTTACGGATTATTTAGAGACTCCAAAATGTTTAGTTCGTATGCCCTATTTATCTCTGCGTACGACGAGACCTGATGGGAAATAACTAATTACCGCCTGGGGCAGACATGCAAACAATTTTGATACTTTTTNCGTCTGCTTCGTGATACTAATGCTTACGGATTATTTAGAGACTCCAAAATGTTTAGTTCGTATGCCCTATTTATCTCTGCTTACGACGAGACCTGATGGGAAATAACTAATTACCGCCTGGGGCAGACATGCAAACAATTTTGATACTTTTTGATAGTTTTTATGTTTTAATATTTTTGGGAATATAAAGTTTTTGAACATTGGCGTGTCCAATGAAAGCTTTTGGCAGAAAGATTTCTGATACAACTCTGTGCTGAACACGTTTTGTTCATTTAACTTGTTCAATCCTATTTAACATGTTTAACTCGTAAATTTGAACGTAGTATTAGGATCATTTTCATCAAATATTTAGTTACATAAGCAAATAAGCAAATGGATGTATAGAATTGACAACAACAACCACGCTGTCGAGTTTAAATAGCGGCAAATCAGATGCACTTGATAGTAGTTGGTTGAATAAGGAAAATGAATTAGCAACAAGAGTTTACGGGATGTACATAGCTCAGTGGTTAACGCTTCTGACTTTGAACATCGAATTCGCAGGTTCGATCCCTGCTGAAGTCTAGAAAAAAGAAGTCTGATGAGGAGATGTGGTGATCTCCGAAATAGTGCTATAACTTCTACCGCTTAGACTTTGTTGCTTTTTCAATTTTTCCTAATAAACAATCGTGGTACAAAGCTCAATAAAAAATATTAAAAATAAAATTTTATTAAGCCACAATAACATTGACAAATACTTAGTTACATATATTTACCGCCAATTATGTGTTTTCTTGATAAAATGTTTGTAAAAAATTGTATCACGATTTTGTTTCCCGTCGCATTCTGTTTCAATATTTATAAAACCGTGATACAAAAAAAGAAGGTAGTTTCACTTTGAAATTTTTTGACATAAACTGTGCTTACGACGTTTATACTTTTCTTAAATTGCTCGAGTATCATTGCCACCTCAACAATTATTGTTTTGGAAATTTTATTCTTTTTTAAGGAATTTTTTATGCATTAAAAAATAACAACACGCAAGGTAAATTTACCTAATTCATCGTATAAGCATAGCTGTTAATAATATAATAATAAATAATAATTACCGCAAAAAAATTTGGCATTATATGCAGTGTTCCATGAGATATTATTATAGATATTAGGATGTTGCTTTAATTTGGATCTTTTTTAGAGGACATATGAACAACGGAAAAGTAAAAAATTAGCTTATCGTCAATGAAAGCACTATGGAAGCATAAACTTAGAGGGAGGTAAAAAAATTTACAAATTTTTAGAGCTCCTTGTTATAGTTTATAGTTAGATAAACTACTCGCTCTACTGCTGCTGGTGCAGAGTTTCGCTTAGATTGGGCACATCCGTGCCGAGGCTGAAAATTTTCCGCCGAAAAGCTGTTGGAACAAGCAAACAACACCTTGATGAAGTCACCATCCCGAAATATGCAGATAATCGTACTAAATAATGATGAAAATAATTGCATAAACAAATAGATTATCCATGTGCATTACGCAATCTAATAGGAGTATTTTACTAGCCTTCCGTTTTATATTTAATTTTAGAAATAAACCACTAATAGCTCGCTATAAAATTATGCTCAAAACATATTCCTTAAAATAATTTTGGAATAATTTTTTTTTTTAAGTAAAAACCACTTTTTAGTTTTTTCAATATGGTAGCTTCAGTTTAAAAGAAAACGTCAAAAGCACAGTTCACGTCAAATGGGAGCAATGGCGGATAAGAGGAGGAAGTGAAACTACCTTTAAATATTTGTATCATGTATAAAACAAAAAGCTCTCTGATTTCAATATGAGGGGAACTGATTTCCTTGATACATATGAAAAATAGGATTTCATAAGAAAAAAAAGCTTTTCGCAGGTTTATTGTGAATAAGCTGCCGTAACTGACTGTCAGAAAATGAACGAAAAGTCTGTCAAATGCATAAGCAACGTAGTGTAGACCAGTGATGGACTGTCAGAAAATGAACGAAAAGTCTGTCAAATGCATAAGCAACGTAGTGTAGACCAGTGATGGAACAGTAGGCACAATAGTGCCAATTTTGGCACTTTCATTCACAACGGCGCTTTTGGCACAATCGTAAATTATANAGACCAGTGATGGAACAGTAGGCACAATAGTGCCATTTTTGGCACTTTCATTCACAACGGCGCTTTTGGCACAATCGTAAATTATAGAAATTTAGCCAGTATATAACAAACAATCATATATTACTCATAGATTCGAAAAATGAAAATTAAAACACTAAAGAATTAAAGTAAGGGTCATTATATAAAATTAATAAAAATTATTAAATGTAAAGAAGTATAGTCAAAACTGGTAAAAGTGTCGCACTGCTATTATTTCGCACATAGGTATGTATGCATATATGTAAACAGGTCCGAGTAGCTATATTTCAGTATTTTTTCCCTTCTTAATCGGAATATTGTGTTATTTTACTACGCTTTTATTATAATAATTCAATGAAGTACATTAAAAATACATACGTGTCAGTCGTACGTTTCAACGAGGCACCAACAAGAAAAAACAAAACTTTTTTTGGACCGTTGTATAGCACATTCTTTTTCATATCGGACACCAAATTTGGCGTCACAATTTCGATTGGCTTCAAATTTTTGTATGGGTTCTATACATGAAATAAGCTAACACGTGTNGGATTTCGGCAGAATATCGCTTCGTTAACAAAACATTTGTTCCACAACTTTTTTAACCAAAGAATATTCTGGGCTTGGCTATATTAAAACCAAAGTTCCAAAATTTAGTCTTTATTGTGGACTTCGCCAGAATATCTATATGGATGAAAAAAGTTGTGGAACAAATATTGTGCCGAAATCCACAATAAAATCCGCGTTTTGCTAATTTTGGTCCTGCATACGGTTGCCAGACGTACTGATTTTATCAGTACAGTACTGATTTTTCAGCTCTTGTACTGATTTTATTCATTTCTTCAATCAGTACGCTAATGTCCTGAATTTTGAAAATTTGTACTGATTTGTACTGAATTTTCAATTAAAACAAAACGCTTTAGGATTTTCTTAAGGTTTTTACATAACGTTGTAACTTCCTTAAACTGTACTGCAAAAAATAAGAAGATAACTTAATTATAGTTGACATGTTTCAGATAATGTTTGATATGCCCAAGAAATTAATACAAAAAAAATATCAAGCGTTTTATGGGCATATCGCCGGGTCGTTACGTACCAGTTGCGATAATAGGTTTGTTCCACAAGCTACTCGAAGTAACTGCGAGTTACACATACGCGTTCCACAAGTAAGTTTTAGAGTTTCTTTGATATATGCTCTCAATTTGAACTTTTCTCGAGTTTTTCTACAAGTAGCTTGTGGAATAAACCTAATATCGAGGGCTTATATTCAATAGCCTCCATCTGCAATTTTCACAAAAACAACTTTGTGATGTTAGAACCCATCTGGGTCTTATTTGTCATAACTGGTGTTAATTCTGACTTTGCAATTTAAAAGTAAATTCTTCTGTCAAGCGTGATACAAAGTCAGTATTAACATCACCGATTACAGTCAAGTCTTAGGTGGATTTTTATATTAGAATCTCAGTTTTTGTGAAAAATGCAGATAGAGGGTAATGAATATAAGCCCTCGATATGTTGGGGGTTTAATTTTGGAAATAGCGTTACTAGCTGGAAGTATGACGAGAATGCGGAGAAGTTTGTTAATCAATGGAAAAGCATATTCGTCGCATTTACCAAGAACTTTTGCTGCTGATTTTGGGAATGGCTTTTCGCTTTCCTTATTTGTCCATCGTTCCAACCACACTTTATAATCTCCTTCCAAATTGATACCGTCTTTTTCTAAGAAAAGTTCTATCGTTTTCCAAGCGATTTTACACGTTCGATAGCATTATTTTTTTGTCAGGCGTATTATATTCCCCAATTTTAGATGGAAGTAATAAGTTCAAATCAAAAATATGTAATGTCCCGTTCGGCAATCTTTCTCGGAGATCGAGCAAAATATTATTCAATAGCGGTATAAATATTGCCTTTCGATAATAATCTTCAGCGTTAGACGAACGATAATTAGCCCGAAAATTTTCTCTATTCGCTCTCCGAGGAAGGACAATGTCAAAATCCAATTCCTTAGCGATATCGGTCACTTTTGAAAATATATCAGAAAAATATGTGTCAGCATTTTCTCTATAATTTCGAAGAATATTCACAGTGCCATTGACTGCTTCGCTAGCACGATTCAAGTCAAGGCAGTGCGCTTGGCGAAGTAAACTTTTAATTTAACTTTTTAATTTTTATTACATTTTTCAAGTCGTTAATATTTTTATGCGCATACAAATGTCTGGTTACACAGTTGAAAGTGAAATTTCCTACATACGTGCACCGCGGAAATAGACAAAAAGTAGTATCAGAAAGTTCGATTTGACATACATACATACATTCATAGTATCTACATACCCATTATTTTAATTTTTCACGTTGACGAAGAGTTTTACACGATTCTATAAATAATTTTGTGCAAGCATAAAAAATGGTTACGGTTGAAGATTAAAATAAAAAAAACTTGAAATTTTTTTTCAAATTTCTCGTTTGAGGTAATATGTTTTATCCGAAATTTCGCTTTTTCGTGCTCTGGGGGGGCGCAAATGATATTGCTAAGAAGATAACCTGTTGCGAAAGGTCGCGTTGGCAACCCATTTCGCATTTTTTCACACCCTCTTTTTTCTCTTGTTTGCCAATCGACACCTGTCAAATATCAGCAAATTTAGTTCTTTCCATTTTGACTGTTAACAAAAGCGCATGGGCGTAGCAGATATATAAAGTGTAAGTTTATTGTAAATCGAGAATCTCATATGAATTGTAAAACTTATTAAATTCAATAAAGTTTTCAGCTTCTGATACTTGCAAATATACATAATTCGCGAAGTCTTTGATTGCTATTTGTTAGAAGCTTTAGAAAACGCTTCCGCTGCACGTCGCACTGCCGTCGTTTAACATTCTGAAAAACTTTATTAAAACCAACCAGATACTCTATCTAATCCCTCGTGGCAATGGAGAACATACCTGCAACCACATCGCCGCATGAAACCGCACACTCTGAGACAACCACAACAGCAACACCGCAAAGTGCAATTCCGCAGGAAATCCCGATAGATGAGGCTGACAAAATTGGCCACACCACGACAATAGGCCTTGAAACGCCCACCGCTGGTACCGCGGTAATGCATCTACGCCTGTTCAGCACTCAGCACAATTTGCGNATTGAAACGCTCACCGCTGGTACCGCGGTAATGCATCTACGCCTGTTCAGCACTCAGCACAATTTGCGTCGAGTATTGCGGGCACTTCTGGGAATATGGCGACATCTTTGTACGGATCCTTGCCACTTTACACACTTATCGGTTCCCACACTATGGAACCGCCAGGCACATATTTTCCATTGAACACGCGCAATGTCGTCCCTAACCTCGCCGACATGGTGACATCTCCTTACGTCACTTCATCGAACGGCATGACGACCATGCTGCCCAACCTAACCTCAAACGCGACTTTATGCAATATAGCACCAGCCTTCCAGCAATTCCCTTCGTACACTGCTATGCATAACCCGCCAACATCTGTCAGTTCTTCAGGATTTTCTTATCCGAATTTTATACCCGCTCAAACTATATCGTCTGGGATGCATTCAAATGCTACCCCAACATGTAGGAGCACATTGGCTGCCGATGTCAACTTAACTGCGGCGCATATAGCTAGTCGCCACGTACTCACAATAGACCTGCCAACATTCTCAGGGCGACCTTTGTTCATAACTAACTATGAACAGTCTACAATCCGGTGCGGGTTCAGCGACCAGGAAAACCTCATCAGATTGCAAAAATGCCTTAAGGGCCCAGCTTTAGAAGCAGTTCGCGGTAGACTTATGGTGCCGTCTACGGTTGGCTTAGCTATTAACACTCTCCGCATGTTGTATGGTAGACCAGATGTTATCCATCAAGCGATGCAGCGTAGACTGAGGGAAGAGCCATCGGTCAAGCCGGATAAATTAGAAACTTTAGTTGCGTTTTCGTTAGCCGTACNATTAGAAACTTTGGTTGCGTTTTCGTTAGCCGTACAAAACTACCGCGCGACAATGCAGGCCGTAGGCTTAACCGACAATTTAAATGATCCAGTTTTATTAAATGAGTTAGTAGCTAAGTTACCATGCAGTCAGAGGCTGAGCTGGGGCCAGCAGTGCATGTCGCTGAGCCGCGCTGACATTGCTGCTTTCGATGAGTGGCTTTTTAGTCTTGCTATGTGTGCGAGCCAGGTGACGTCTCTGCAGCCATCAGCGGTAGCGTCAGATCACACCAACAATGAAATGAAAAAGGGCAGGCGCGAAGCGCATAAAGCAAGAATTATGGTACACGAAGTTATGCCAACCGACAAGGCAATTAACTGTGTGAAATGCAGGGCAAATCACAAGCTTTCTGACTGTAATGCGTTTATCGCGCTCTCCAAAAATGACAGGTGGAAATTTATTCGTGAAAAAAGGTTATGCTTGCGCTTCTTTAAATCCCATTTCATTCGGCGCTACACTTCTAAAAAATGCTGTGGCGTTGATGGTTGTAAAATGGCCCATCATCCTTTGCTACACACTACATTATCAGAGGCGATCGAAAAACGAGAGCAAACAACATTATATCACGAACCCGTTACTGTTGCTGACAAAGAACAACAAAGAACACTTTTCAGGTACGTGGAAGTTACTTTACATAGCGATAGCAAATCAATAAATACGTTTGCGCTGATCGATGAAGGTGCATCATGTACGTTAATTGAGTCTGAGTTGGCAGACGAGCTCGCCTTTGATGGGCCAGTAGGTTCTCTTTGTTTGCGCTGGACGGGAGAAATCACTCAAAGCGAAGTACACTCAAAATTTGTTAGCCTCTTTATCTCCTCCACCGTCGTACCTTCTCAAAGGTACAAACTTATCAATGTTCGCACTGTCGCCAATCTCGGGCTTCCTCAGCAATCACTTCTTAGTAACAAAATTTCCAATAATGCGCATTTTAAGGGTTTGCCGATTCGACCATATAATCGATCCAGGGTAAGAATTTTAATAGGTCTAGACAATGCAAATGTGGGGGTTCCTATAGAAATAAGAGAGAATAAAGACTCCAACCTTATTGCNTGTGAGGGTTCCTATAGAAATAAGAGAGAATAAAGACTCCAACCTTATTGCCGCAAAGTGCCGTCTTGGATGGAGCATTTACGGGCGAGACACAATTGACTGTACCGAGCAATCACGGGTTTTTCACACTTGCGAATGCAGTCCATCTGCAGAAGACCGTATGGACCAACAAATGAAAGCGTTCTTTTCGAATGATTCAACTGGGGTATACGCACCAACCAAGCCTCTTCTATGCAAGGATGATGAGCGTGCAAACAAACTCATGGAAAGTAGCACTCGCTTCTGCGCTGCTGAAAAGAGATGGGAAACGGGATTACTTTGGAAACACGATATTGTCGGACTTCCCGATTCGCTTCCAATGGCAATACGTCGGCTTTCATGCTTGGAAAGCAAAATGGAACGTGATCCGTCTACAAGTCGTTATTTAATTGATAAAATACAAAATTATGAAGCGAAAAGGGTATGTACGGAAACTAGAAAAAAATTAGATAGAACATAGCGCGAGGTCTTGGTACCTTCCCATATTTACGGTTCTTAATGCCAATAAAAATAAAACGAGATTGGTATGGGATGCAGCAGCGAAAGTAAATGGTGTCGGGTTGAACGACATGCTGCTTAAAGGACCCGATTTGTTGAAGTCTCTCCTGGGCATACTCTTGCACTTTCGTGAACGACCCTTCGCGGTTTGCGGAGATATATGCGAAATGTTCCACCAGACTTGGATTATAAAAGAGGACCAAACGGCAAAAGTTTTTATGGCGTAATGGTGATAGGTCCCGTGATTACGATGCATACGTAATGAACGTTATGACGTTCGGTGCCTCGTGCTCCCCATCATTAGCCAATTATGTGAAGAACCGTAATGCTGAGCGTTTTGCAGACCATCATCCCGATTCCGTGCATGCCATCGTTGAAAATACGTTTGTTGATGACTGGCTTAAGAGTGCTGACTCGGAAGACGAATTGGCTACCCTTGCAACTACTGGGTGTCGAATTCAAAAAGGGTACTTCATTACACGCTGAGCACGCTGCTGATGCCAAATGTTTTGAGGAGCCGGAAGCCGTTATTGAGAAGGTACTAGGCATGTGGTGGCAGCCGGTCTCAGATGAGTTAACGTTTTTTGAAAGATTTCCAAAGGAAATTTTCGATAAAAATACTGTTTTGTCTAAGCGGCAAATATTGCGCACAATAATGACGATTTTTGATCCATTGGGTTTGCTTGGCTTCGCTATTATCCAAGCAAAAATTATTTTACAAGACGTTTGGCGCTCCGGTGTCGGTTGGGACCAACCTATTAAAGAAGAGCAACGCAACAACTGGTTTAAATGGGTGCGACGAATACCTTCTATTAACGGTATACGAATCCCTCGTTGCTTTTCGCTAGCTTTCAAAAGCAAAATCAATGAACTGCACATATTTGTGGACGCCAGTATAAAAGCTTACGCAGCCTTGGCTTACGTGCGTTCAGAGGTAGATACGCAAATATGCTGTACGCTTATAGCTTCGAAAACTCGCGTTGCGCCGCTAAAACCTATCTCAGTGCCGCGGCTTGAGCTATTAGCTGCGGTGCTGGGGCTACGACTAGCTAATTTCATTGAATCCGAACTGTCCATCAAAGTTAGCCGCAGAACTTTCTGGACGGATTCTAAAAACGTTTTATTTTGGTTACGCTCAGACTCAAGAAAGTTTAATCAGTTTGTAGCACTGAGAGTAGGAGAAATTCTTGAAGGCTCTGGCATTAATGAATGGAGGTGGGTACCGTCCCGTGAAAATATCGCAGATGAAGGAACCA
>NW_016157605.1:50655-113727 GCF_001687245.7 Rhagoletis zephyria | reverse complement strand
AGTTTGTTTCGCACCCCACTTAAGGGTTTCTACTTAATCGGTAATCTTTCTACATTCTGTAAGCTCAGAGAAAGTTGTGCCCAGGATCGTGTTGGACGCTGAGTTTCCACTTCCACTGAAAGATAACAATAGACCCCCTGCTGCACAGTGGTTAAAAACTGGCATTTAGTGTTCGTAATTCACTGGAGCCTTCATTTTTTTCACTTAATTTGATTATTTTGCCTGAGCCTGAAGAAAATGTGTTCTCCTGTTCCAGTGAATAAATGTTACATAGCAAACACTAGTTGAAAATAATTGTATGGTTTTCCCAAAACGAAAAAATTACACCTAAATTTAAAATGTTGTAAAAAAGNTAATCTTTCTACATTCTGTAAGCTCAGAGAAAGTTGTGCCCAGGATCGTGTTGGACGCTGAGTTTCCACTTCCACTGAAAGATAACAATAGACGCCCTGCTGCACAGTGGTTAAAAACTGGCATTTAGTGTTCGTAATTCACTGGAGCCTTCATTTTTTTCACTTAATTTGATTATTTTGCCTGAGCCTGAAGAAAATGTGTTCTCCTGTTCCAGTGAATAAATGTTACATAGCAAACACTAGTTGAAAATAATTGTATGGTTTTCCCAAAACGAAAAAATTACACCTAAATTTGAAATGTTGTAAAAAATGTTCACCAAAATAAATATTTTTTTTTTAGTTTTTAGTAAAAATTGGTTGAAAAATGAAGGCTGCGGTGATTTATGAACATTCAATTCCAATTTTGAACCACTGTGTGCTGGCTTCGTTGTGCAGTATGAATTATGGTAAACGCATTTCGGTGGCAAAGGATGGCGAAGGCCTTGAAGAGGATTTGGCTTAATTTTTCGCTACAGCAGGGGAACTTGTACAATTAAATAATATAATTAACTGGTAAATATTTGATTTAAATTACGATATGGGTAAGGTACTTTTCTCATACCAGTTGTATGTGCGTATTCCCAAATCATTTTGAAAAAAAGTCCTTTATTTCACGTTGGTTAATATGGTCACNTTGGCTTAATTTTTCGCTACAGCAGGGGAACTTGTACAATTAAATAATATAATTAACTGGTAAATATTTGATTTAAATTACGATATGGGTAAGGTACTTTTCTCATACCAGTTGTATGTGCGTATTCCCAAATCATTTTGAAAAAAAGTCCTTTATTTTACGTTGGTTAATATGGTCAGCATACGTTTACCTGCACTGCCTCTACACTAAACCTAATTTTACAAGCTTTAATTTATTTTGCTCATCTCGCAGAACAACGAAAGCGGCTATAATTTTATGTGGTTATATAGATTATTAGCTATNATTTATTTTGCTCATCTCGCAGAACAACGAAAACGGCTATAATTTTATGTGGTTATATAGATTATTAGCTACCATTCAGAAAAGATTTCACTTGCAGTAATTTCTACGTGGTAAGTGCTCCTCTATTATTTGGTATCATAGGGATTCGGATTCCTTTTCTGAAGTTGTAAAGAAATTTCGCTGTACTTTATAAATTATACCGGTGGAGAGTTGGGGAATACTGAAACCTTAAGTGAAAATGAAGTGTTTTATGAACTGCCTTATGAGTTTCTCCTCAAGACATATCTGCGAGACATGTAGTATTTTTATACCCGAGCGCACTTGTGCACAAGGGTATATTAATTTTGTTCACATAACGGTTGTTTGNCCATGTCTGTCTGTCCGTCCGTCTGTCCGTCTGTCCGTCCGTCCGTGTACACGATAACTCGAGCAAAAATTAAGATATCAACGAAATTTGGTATGTAGGTTTCCGCTAATCCAAGGTAGGTTGGTATTGAAAATGGGCGAAATCGGACTGTAACCGCGCCCACTTCCCATGTAATACGAAAACTTCCAGAAATACGAAAACTGCGATATTTTAGTAACAACTGAAGATAATTCACTCAAATTTGTTATTTACAATAATTATCAGACGAAAAATTAGAATATTATAAATTTTTGGAAAATGGGCGTAGCCACGCCCACTTATGGTTACATGTGTATATCTTGGTAACCGCTGTACCAATTTCTTCCAAACTTGGCACAGTTGTTGGCCTTGATACAGCAAACTAATCGGACTATAACCACGCCCACATCCCATATAACGGTAATTTTCGGTAATACGAAAACTGCGATATTTTAGTAACTACTGAAGATTATTCACTCAAAATTGATATTTACAACAATTTTCAGACGAAAAATAAGAATATTATAAATTTTTGGAAAATGGGCCCACTTATGGTTACATGTGTATAACTTGGTAACCGCTGCACCAATTTCTTCCAAACTTGGCACAGTTGTTGGCCTTGGTACAGCATACTAAATGTCCGAAAATTTTTAAAATCGGACCATAACCCCGCCTACATCCCATATAACGGTAATTTAGAGAAATACAAAATCTTCGATAAATCAGTAAATATTAAAGCTAATTTATTCAAAATTGATGATTGCAAACAATTCTTCACCAAGAAATACGTTTATGATAAAATTTTGGAAAAAGGGCGTGGCACCGCCCACTTATGATCACATATATGTATCTCGGTAACCATTCTTAAAAGAAAATTATTGAAAATTATTGAAATCGTCTAAAATTACGGCCCTTTTCATATAACGGCAAATTTCAGAAATGCTTGAAACTGCCATATTTCGAAATTTAAGGACGCTAGATTTACTCAAAATTGATACACCCGGCTTACCATCTAGCGGTAGGTTTCGGAAAGGTGAAAAAACATATATTTAATACTTGCGCCGGGTATTTAATGTTCGGCTCCGCCCGAACTTAGACTTTCTTACTTGTTTTTTTTTTTAAATTTACGAATTTCAATAATGCCCTAATTAATGGCAAGATGAAATCATTTATGTACATATGAAATACATATTTTATTATGTAGCTCATTTCAAGGGGGAGGGGGTTGAGTATGGTAAGCAAATAACTTGTGTCAAAACCAAGCGAATTTGAAATGTTTTCGAGTACTACTTAAACACATACATATACTCATCATTTGAACATAAAAAATGCTAAGTCATATTTTCACATTTTATTTACTGACTTTACATTTTGTTTTTAACGCTTGACATCATTTTACATTAAAATAGTGCAATTTTTTAGCTGCTATTAATTTCGCACAGAAAAAGTAATCATTTGACCTAATGTGCAGTGGTCAAAAAATTATAGCCCAACCAATTTTTTCCAAGTTTTAACGTATTATTTTTGTTGTCATTGAACTTTTGTTATTTTTTTTACAAAAAATATAGTTCATTCTGTAACAAAACTCGTGTAAATCCAAGTTTAAAAATTTGTGAAATATTAAAAAAAAAATCAACAATTTTTCGTGTAAATTTCGAACTTTTTAAAAACTCTAAAAAATCAATCGAAATTTTTAGCCATTTGAAACTCATACTTTATTCTACTAGAATTCAATGCACTACAAAACTGCATACTCAGAATTTAATAAAAAAAATTGAAATTTTAACGAAAATTTGTTGAACTATTTTTTTAAATTGCGTAAATTTTTAAGGCAGTGTCACTCGATTGGTACATTTGTACAGGTTTGTAAAAGTGGGACATTTTTTTTTTGCATTCAAAAGACTGGTACAATACAGCGATGTTCTATTGAAAAATTTCAACAAATTAATTTTCATGATTGGGATAAAGAAAAATATTTGGGTGTTCACACAATTGGGATACGATTTACACCAAATTTTGGTAAATACNTTTTTAAAAACTCTAAAAAATCAATCGAAATTTTTAGCCATTTGAAACTCATACTTTATTCTACTAGAATTCAATGCACTACAAAACTGCATACTCAGAATTTAATAAAAAAAATTGAAATTTTAACGAAAATTTGTTGAACTATTTTTTTTAAATTGCGTAAATTTTTAAGGCAGTGTCACTCGATTGGTACATTTGTACAGGTTTGTAAATTTTTATATTGGGCTATTGGTAAAAAAAAAGTGGGACATTTTTTTTTTGCATTCAAAAGACTGGTACAATCGTGTGACGCTGCCTTTAAACTTGTATTTATACGGATGTTTTAAAGAATAAACTATAAAAAACTAACCAAAATTAAATAACAGCAAACAAATATTTTAAAACTAGTGAAAATTTGGTGCGGCTATCATTTGTTCGACTACCGTACATAAGTTGACTATGATTACCCGGCCGTGCTATCATAGTAGCACAATGCCACTAAGCGCATTTTAAAATTTTCAGGCAATAGCCTCATGCGATCATCGATTATATTTTTTGTTGTTTGTGTGAAATATTTTATTTTTATCAGTATTTTTCTTTTAATCAAAATATGTTGAAATAAAAGTGAAATTAAAAAAAATTTTGCCATTAGAATAAGTAAACAAAAAAGTTTATTCCAAACGTTCAGAATGAATAAAGAAATGCAGTCTAAGTACTCGCCCAAGGCGTGCAAAGATTTCCCTTATAAAATACACGTAAACTTTGAGTTTTCTCTATTAACCCCTGCATTGCGGTTTAATCCTAACTCCCACCAGCGAGGAAGTACGGGTCACTGGGCCTTTGTAGGGCTTTCATTTTCCTACAAAATCGCTAACATTGATATTTCTTGAGATATTGGACTTTGAAGTTGATCAACAATTTCTACAATTTAGCTCAATACTCCACGAAAATTCCACACTACCTCAACTTCAATGCCCAATATCTCAAGAAATATCGATGTTAGCGATTTTGTGTTCTGAAACTTTTTTGTAGTCCTACAAGTTTGTCCTTTATATTTTTTCTGTAGCTCTTGTTATTTTCGAGATAGGGGCAAAAAGACGAGAATTTCATGAAAAAATTGGGTTTAGTGACCCGCACTACCTTGCTGTGGGGAGTTAGCATTACACCGCAATGGACACTTTCGAGATTATACCATAAAATGCCTCTGAGCTGTAGACTTTTTAAGAAAAAAACTCAAAGTTTACGTGTATTTTATATGGAAAATCTTTGCACGCCTTGGGCGAGTACTTAGACTGCATTTCTTTATTCATTCTGAACGTTTGGAATAAACTTTTTTGTTTACTATTCTTTAGAGCGTTCCTGATGATATGTTAACGTATATTTCAATCGCATTCTGTTTATTCCGGCTGTGAAATGGGATTATCCGGAATGTATAAAGAACGCAGCCTTAATGTTAATATTAAGGGTTCAAATTTTCATGGAACTTTTTTTAGGTGTTTTCGACAAAATTTTGAGGTAGGAGTGAAAAAAAACAAAAAAAATTGCCCTAATATGTACGTTTTAAATGTGAAACAAATCGTACCATAAATATGGGTTTTCCAAATATCTCGACTCCATCGCCACTTATCGGGCAAAATTTCTGGGGAGTTATTTCTTTTTATAAAAGTAATATACGTTCCGAATATCAACCATATCGGACCATGAATACTGGTTGTTCAAATATCTCGTCGCCTGCGCCACCTAGCGGATTAATTCCTCTTTCATTTGTTCTGAGCAAAGTTTGAAGTTTCAAGTCTCTAGCTCATCGGGAAGTTGGTTAAAAATTGTATGTAAGATTTGGTTACACACAGATGAAACTTAATAAAAGCTTGTAAAAAAGAAAGAAAATTTTTGCTATGCAAATGTCCCACACGTGACGATGAAACACAGCATATCGTCGCTGCACCAACAAGTTATGTGATTTTTGTAAATTTTTTTATTGCATATTTTATTAACACTATCTATTACCCACATTACTGCATTTGCCATTCTCTTATATATTTTTGGTTTAGAACTGACCAAAAACAGCTTGTGCTCGCAGTACTGGAAATACTCTGAAAAAACTGGTACACACTTACTTGTTTATGACTTCGATCACAGGCGAATCTGATCAGTGTGCTTTAATTTCGATGTAAAAAATAATTATAAACCAACTAAATTCATACATACAGATGTATGCACATACGCACATACCAATTACACTACATAGATGATACTATTTAATTTGATCGCTTGCAATGAGAATTCAACAATTAACAAAGGTAAAAAGTATGGAGATAGACAGCGTTCACTCTACATGTATTCAACCCATCGATATATGCACCAATGGACTGCATAAGTCGTATGCGACAGGCGAGGCCATCACATCATTATATTGTTAATTATTTAAAGTATACAACATTTTTAAATTATGAGAGTGTTCCTGGTAACTTTACAACTATAAGGCCAGGTAAAAAACCTGGGGAAGCACCGGTAAGCAGTATCGGAGAATTGCTTTATGTAGATGGTGAAGTCAAATTCAAGTTGCGTCATACCGACCAGGGTTGTTGCGAATATTCGCATTCGCATTCGCAACCGCGGAGCTTCCGCAATAATTTAACATACGTATTCGCTTTCGCATTCGCAATTACCAATGCGGAGCTTTTGCGAATGCGAATGTTGTGCAGGTGCACCAATAAAACGTAATATGGCAAACAAACTGACAAATTGTAGCCAATATTTTTGCCTGTGGTCGTGGGAGTATTTGTGTAACAAAACTGGTCAAATGTCATATTTATCAACTTTCATCAATGTCTACAAACATATTATTTCTTCAGCTATATAACCTAGCTATCAATGGGTAGTCATACAAGTTCCAACATCTACTTGACCTTTGACATAGTCTTTTTAAATTTTTTTTCTGTGATATAAATACCTGCATTGGTTTCTTTCTCTATTATGATTTTTTGGACCAATCCTAAAAAAAACTACTGGACACAAAAGAAGAAAGTGTGCACTGTAATTCTTAACCAAATTTTCGTGATTTTCTTTTGATGTAACACATATTCGTTTCAATAATTTCAAATGGGGCTCTTCGTTGAATTTATTTTTAGCAAAATTTAAAAAAACAGTAAATTTGTTTACTTTCCGGGCAATATTTTTTTCATAGGGATCCTTGGCTAAAAACTTCTGTGGTAAAACTGTAAGGTGACCAGAATTTTTTAGCATTCCAGGAGGACAAATATTCTACATTGAAAAGACAAAAAAATTGTTTTATATATTTTTTTTTTAACACAAAAATAACGGATAATTTAACATTGTTAAAAAACCAAAAACTATTCAAAGTTGCTCTAAACGCAAGTCAAGCAAATTAATTGTACACTGTGTTGCATAATTACAAGACCGAAAAATATTACCGTTGATTTTTGGCAATTTTTTTATGGACAAAGTTGTTCATTTTCTTCCATATATATGAATGACATTGCCAACAAAAAAATGCCAAAAGTCAACGTTATTTTGTAGCCATATCAAACTCGCACTTTATAATACTAAAATTGCATGAGCTATAAAACTGCATACGCAAAACTTAAATTCTTAAATAAAGTGTAAAATATTGGTAAAAATTCGCTAGTTTTTTATAATTTTTGAACAAATTTCAAAATGTGAATTTGTATGGTGTTTTTTATAGTATGAACAGTATTTTATAAGTAAATAATTGAAATTAAATAATATAAAAATGAAAAGTCAAAACTTGTTAATAAGTAGCGGTCTTATTATTAAGCAACGCAGTGTAGTAATGTCATTACTAATGCGCAAAGAAAATAGCGATCCTGGCTATGCATCAAAACATCGATAAATATAATTACGGGGCATCTCCACAGGCAAACGCTCCATCTTAATCATGTTATTAGACAATATATGTATTGTCAATGGAGACAGCTGTTATTTTGGTAAACATTGACTGTCAGTTAATTTGACAACCAGATTTTCAATTGCGCGAAAACTTAGTGGAGGTTGGTTTTTTGGTATGATAGGACAGGTCTGCGAAATCTAATTTTTACCCTTTCCAATAATTATGTATTTTTTTTTTAAATATCTACGTATATTAAATTAAAATAAATGTTTGGTTCTTTTCCAGCTCGTCGAGAGTTACATGTTAGAACTTTTAGCAATGTGCATGAAAAGCCAGAAATTAATTAATTTAGAGTAGAATTTTTACTTACAATAGTTTTAGTACTAATGATGATAGAGAATTTAATAAGTTAACGCTGGCAATGCACGGTAATGCTAAGAAAAATTATAAAAGTTATCTTCTCGAAAAAATTTCGTGATGAAATTTTTTATTATTTTTGGCAGTGTGGTACCTATAGTACTCAAATCGATAATAAGTTTTTTAAGGGGAAAACCACACAGGCCTATGTTATAATTTTTAACCAACTTCACAAAAGGAGGAATGTTATTAACTTGTCGGAATATTTATTTATTATAATTATTATTTTTTGTGTATGCTACCGCACAACTTTGGACCACGTTAACCGATTTCTATAATTCATTTCTTAAAGCGAAGGTGTTACCTCAGAGGTGGTCCCATTCATTTTCTTCAAATCCGATCATTGGATCATGAAGAGATTAACGATAATCTTAAATTTTTATATGAGAATTGAAGTCGGTTTTTTTTTGCTTAAAAATTTCTTGTTGATTATGTACTTGGATGTGAAATAACACATTTTATAAATTTTTGTAAGCAGATTTGCGCTCCAATGCATCGACCATACTTAGTTTAAGTCATCTTACAAAATCTTTTATCTGCCAAACAAAATGGCATATGGTAGGCAATAATTTTCGCCTGTGGAGACGCGTCGTTAGCTAGTCTTTCAGTGTTGTAAAGGGTAAAATATTATCGATTACGGGTAAAAGGCGTTTACACTGTTCAACTTTCACAGGCGATTAGTTGAATGAAAAGTTTAAAAAAGTTCAAAAGCTTTCATTTAACTGAAAGTTGAGCAATATAAACGCCTTTTAAATACAACAGGTGCATTCTTTTGCAACCGAGCTACAAAAGAACACTCGCTTAAATGACGGAAGAAATACACGCAAAGCAACAACACAAACTCGGCTATTTATCCGAGCTCAGCCAGGTCGGTTAAAAAATACGCGACCTGAAGGCTCGTGTTGGTAAGTGAAAAAACTGCTCTATTGTGAATTGTTAATGGGAAAGTGGAGAGGGAAATTTTAGCTTCTTTTTATACGTGACTTATATTTTAAAAGAGTGTATATATTACGCAAATACCTCGCATAATTACTCATTTAAATTGGCTTTTGTGTCTAAATCCCGTTAAACTAATCACATTTTCTTGCCAGCTACCAACAGGGTTGCTTAAGTAGCTAAAAGGAAATTTTACCCAAGTTGAGCGTTCTTTTGTCGCTCGCTTACAATAAAATGCAGCTAATGATTGTGTACGATTAGGAAATAATAATATTCTGAACGAAATTTTTTGAAAATTTCATCGCTGCTATAAAACTTGAAAAGGAGGACAAGGAGGACATTTTTGCTCAAAAGGAGGACAGAGAAGGACAAAATTTTTGAGGAGGGCGAATCGCGTTTGAGGAGGACGGTTGGTCAGCTTATTAAACTGTCCCTTCTTTGCTATTTAAAGTCAAAGAGTAAGCTCCTTCAGTAGGGATTGCCAGCAGAAACGATCAACGTTTAGCTATAAAGAGAATCGATGCTCAAATAATTAAAAAACTATAGGTATTTTAGGTAATTACGTAACTATCTGAGATTCAAATGCTTATAAACACCGGGGGGCTTTAAAAAAAAATAACAATATTCTGATCCGATTAGGCTGGCAGCCACAACTTTGAAAACAAAATTTTTTTCGCAAAGTTTCATTCTTGGGAAATAATAATTTATTTTTCATATCCACCTATTTAGCTCGCTATAAGCACAAATTTTTCGAACCAGTCGCAGAAGAAAGTATTAAAAATGAATTACAAGAACTAAAATCGAAAGACGCTGATGAAGTTACAGACGAAGAATTTTTTTTAAAAAGCTTTAGAAAAACCTGACACATCTAGTTTGGCTTGTAAGCGCTGTTTAACAACGATCTCGCCATTATACTAGATTCTAGTTGTTTCGTAAAAATACTTGATATCCGCATTCGCATCCTCATCCGCGGATGCTAGCTGTTAGATATTCGCATCCGCATTCGCATCCGCGGATGTCTAAAATTCCACATTCGCAACAACCCTAATACCGACTGCTGGACATCATTGCCACAAAAGCGAGCTCTGTTATTACAGCGATACGAAACGGAGCTATTGTACGATTGTCCAAAAAAAAATTGATCAATCTAAACGCAACAGCCTTAAAACGTTAAAGAAATATATACACAAAGATTTCCATTCGTTTTATGATAATCTACCTCGATAAATACTTAGTTTTAAAATTTACTATGTTAAGCAAATTTGCTTAATGTATACAAATGTGAAAGCATTTAATAAATATTCAATTATAATTATATTGAAATTATTTCTTGTATATACGAGCTTTCGCATCTCTGGCAATTTCATGGTTTGTACAAAATATGTGTCCACTCACCACTTTGCATTAATTTTTATTACAAAAATCCAATAAAAACGTTTCTGACCATTTGTCATTACATAACAGAAGCAACGGGCACTTAACTAATCGAGTCCTCAACTTCTATACATTGCATCTAGGCCTAACGGCAGTATTATGTACAAATTGCATACGATTCCATACCGCCAAAAGCAAATTTAAATCGTGTATAGAAACAGCTATGTGCTTTAAAGCGACGCAAATGTTGATCATGTCGTAATCGGACAAAAAAAAAATATTATTTTTTTCATAAATCAATAACATATTTTTAATATAATTTTTTTTTAATACGACATTTGCAAAATATTGCTTATTGGCACCAGTAATCAGTTTTTTTGCTCTCCTGAAAAAATACATAACTGTATTTGTTGGCGCAGCGACGATATGTCAATACAAATTACGTAAGTATGCACATACGATCTACGTTCTAAGGTAAGTACTTACAGTATATTCTGTTTGACTGTCTTCATTTGAATACGACTCACTCTTCTCCGAAACACTGGATAAAGTTTCGCCTGTGACGGTATCGTTGTAAGAGCTGGGAGCATACATTTCAATAGTTGCTGTTTTTCCTGGTTGATTGTCACTCTCAGCTGCTCAGAAAGAAATATTTTTTTAAAGTTGCGAGTATGTATAAAATATAATTTAACAGCTTTAAGGAAGATAATATAATAAAAATGTAAGAGTAATATTGGCGATAAAACAAAAAATATAAATTTATCTTTAGAAAGCAAAAACACGCGCTTTTTGGGATATGAAAGCATTATCTATTGAAACATTCTATAAAGTTTAAGAAATTTNTAATATAATAAAAATGTAAGAGTAATATTGGCGATAAAACAAAAAATATATATTTATCTTTAGAAAGCAAAAACACGCGCTTCTTGGGATATGAAAGCATTATCTATTGAAATATTCTATAAAGTTTAAGAAATTTTAAATTTACTTTTTAATTGGGCTGTCATTTGTCCCTTAATATTTTACTTCATGGACTTTAAACCCATTATTCCCGAAAATACATTCTTAAGGACAATGTGCATACGTACATATATGGATTAGATTATATGCTTAAATATTACATACATATTTCATTTTCATTTCATTTACATACATATGTTTACTAGGGTGTTCCAAAAATGCATGTGAAAAAGTAAAGTCGGAATTGTTATGTTCTCACACCCTAGGATTGTTTTATACCGAAAAAATATACCCTTAATTTTTTATTTTGAAATCAAAAAATATTTAGAGGTCGCTCAAAGCGCCTAAAGTGTTCCAAGTATTTTATATGGGGAAAAAA
Source organism: Rhagoletis zephyria (assembly GCF_001687245.7). NCBI lineage: Eukaryota > Metazoa > Arthropoda > Insecta > Diptera > Tephritidae > Rhagoletis > Rhagoletis zephyria. The sequence goes on along the minus strand of NW_016157605.1, from coordinate 102,069 downwards.
CAACTTTTCGGAGAAATGGTATAGACTTGTTGAAAATCAATATTTTTCGACCGGAAAACTCTGTTTCTCTTCAGGAGATTTCCAGTAATAATGACCAANATGGGGAAAAAACAACTTTTCGGAGAAATGGTATAGACTTGTTGAAAATCAATATTTTTCGACCGGAAAACTCTGTTTCTCTTCAGGAGATTTCCAGTAATAATACCCAAGTGTTTATTTCACCATTTTTTCATTGCAACTATAATTTATAGGTCCGCCAAAAAACCACAAAAACCCCGAAAAATGCCATGGGGCGACCAATAAAAATCGTTAGTATTAAAAAATGGTTAAATGGAGAACTGGGTATTATTATTTAAAGTCTCCTGAATAGAACCAGAGTTTTCCGATGGAAAAATATTGCCTTTCAAGAATTCTATACCATTTCTACATGCAAAACTTTGAGCGACCTCTAAATATTTATTGATTTCAAAATAAAAAAATAGGGGTATACTTTATTTTCGATATGGAACAATCCTAGGGTTTGAGAGCATTACAATTCCGACTTTACCCTTTTTGGACCACCCTAATGTATACTCATATACAGAAGCTTCATCATATCGACTAATGAAGCCACAGTTTTGCACTCGAACTCAAAGTTTTGATAATAAAGAACACTGTATTAAAGATTAACAAATGTTGCGAATCAAGAGTTTTGTGTTAAGAAGACATCGATTTGTTTGTGCATATTCTTACATATTTTGCCTTTAATGCATATTTTGTTAAAAAAGCATATTTAATTGCATTTTTTATTAAACGCCGGACGATTCACTCCACATTTGCAAGAGCATTTGATGATTCCATGCAACTATTGGGTACTGATTTCGTCGAAAATTATTTTAATGTCACTGACGCAGCGCATATGGCGAGCCCTAACCGCCAAAAAACCCAGGCGATCTTTTTTTTCAAAATTTTCTTTTTGATTCACAATTGCATCTAGATGCTCTACAGGCATTTCAGCAACAAAAATAAATATTTTGAAAAATATATCGCCTACGTTTTTTTAGCGGATAGGGCTCGATATGGTATAATCAGCAAAGGCGCTGAAGGTATTTTACCAAAGTTACTACACGTTACTTGTTTGGCACGCAATGCACCGAGTAGCCAAAGATGTAAGAGCTCGCTTTAGTGATGTTGACGTTTTAATGTCGAATTAGATAAAATATTTTTATAATCTGCTTTGCGCGTTGAAGCTTTTAAGAACATGTATCCCAATATCGCTCTTCTGCCAGAGCCAATATTAGCGAGATGGGGAACCTGGTTAGCGGCGGCAAAATATTATTGTCTACTAGCCGGCCATGGATGCGCGAGGCTCTGCCACGCGCTGCATGTATGCATATGTATGTACATTTACGTATTTGGAGAAAGAAATCATATGTCATCATGTACTTCGTTTATTATATAAAAAATCTTGTCTAAATCGTTCAGTAGTGTGGTTAAAATATCTCGCCTTTTCTTTATACTATGTATAGAAGATAGTAATTTTAAATGGGTGGCAACCCTACTAAAAAAACTTAAAGATTTTGAACATGCGAAGGCCATGNAGAAGATAGTAATTTTAAATAGGTGGCAACCCTACTAAAAAAACTTAAAGATTTTGAACATGCGAAGGCCAGTCACTTTCATTTGGTATTTTATTTTTTTATCCAACGAAAGGTGAAGATCTTATAATTTTTAAACAGATGCCAACCCTACTCAGAAAAATAAGACATTATTACACATCCAGAGGCTTAAGTCTTTTCGTTTGACAGTAAGGGTACAGAACTGATGCCTACGCTTATTATGCTTGAATATGGTAATTTTATTAACAGGTGGCAACCCACTGAGAAAAATATTAGTGCTTTTCTAGAAGCCAATCCCTTTCATTTGCCGCCTTATCTTTTGTAATCCAATGAATGGTGCGGATCTTATAGTTTTTTAGGCAGGTGGCAGCAACCCTATTAAAATCCTAAGTAAAAAAAGATCCTTATCCTGTCGATATAGAGTACATTAGAGAAAATCACGTCAAAATCCGTTCAGTAGTTTTTGAGATTACCACGTACAAAGAATCTCGACTTTCCTTTATACTATGTATAGATGTACATTTTAAGGAATTTCAAACCTATCTTAAAGATCTAAATGATAGTGACGCTTCAATATTGAGGGCGAAAAATAGGGTATTGCCTCTACTTGTTACGGTGGTGTTATATTATGGCAGAAAACTCATCACAGGGACAATTCATCACAGCAATATTCATTATATGACCATTTCATCAGGGGGACAATTTATCACAGCAATATTCATTATATATCCATTTCATCACAGGGGCAATTTATCACAGCATTATTCATTATATGACCATTTCATTTCAGGGACAATTCATCACAGAATTAGTAACACCGTGCGACAAAAACCAAGAATTTTTAAAACACACGAAAAAATCAATATATTTACACAACTAGGAGCCAAATACAGTATAACTGCGTTTTTAATTTTTCTCCCTGACGTCAGGATTTTTTTTAAAGGACTTTGAAATTTCTAGGATAATAATAATAATAGTGGATTGGCGCTTATATATATGTTAGTGTTTGGCCGAGCTCCTCTTCCGACTTGTGGCTTGCGCCTTGATGTTGTCACACAAAGCGGAGGGACNATAATAATAATAATAGATTGGCGCTTACACATATGTTAGTGTTTGGCCGAGCTTCTCCTCCGATTTGTGGCGTGCGCCTTGATGTTGTCACACAAAGCGGAGGGACCTACAGTTTTACGCCGACTCCGAACGGCGATTGTATTTTTATGAGAAGCTGTTTTTCATGGCAGATATACACTCGGAGGTCTACCATTGCCTGCCGAGGGACGACCGCTGTTAAGAAAAAACCTTGTTTTTTTTTTTTGCGATGTTGCTTTGACCAGGGTTTGAACCCCGGTGCTGATGAGTGAAAGCGCGCACTGCTTACCACTACACCACAGCGGTCGAAATTTCTAGGATATGGTTGAATAGAAAAATTATTTAAAAGATTAGGTGCATTGTAGAGTAACAATATGGGTACCAGTTAAAAGGAAAAATTTTGTAGAATTGAAAAAAAAATATATATTTTTTGGTGCACCAGGACGAATGAGTGTTGAAAATGTCCTTTTAAAACTTTATCCTTGAATATCCTTGAAAATTTCCAATATTTATTTTTGAAAAAATATATGTCAAATATATGTAAACTAGCACATACTCGAATTTCGTCCTTCTAACTTTACTAGTTTTATATAAAAACAAGTAAGAAAGTCTAAGTTCGGGCGGAGCCGAACATTAAATACTCGGCGCAAGTATTAAATATATGTTTTTTCACCGTTCCGAAACCTACCGCTAGATGGTAAGCCGGGGTGTATCAATTTTGAGTAAATTAGCGTCCTTAAATATCGAAATATTGCAGTTTCAAGCATTTCTGAAATTTGCCGTTATATGAAAAGGGGCCGTAATTTTAGTCCGATTTCAATAATTTTCAATAATTTTCTTTTATGTGGCAAGCACAATAACCATACCGAGTTTGGTACAAATTGGTAGAACGGTTACCGAGATACATATATGTGATCATAAGTGGGCGGTGCCACGCCTTTTTTCAAAATTTTATCATAAACGTATTTCTTGGTGAAGAATTGTTTGCAATCATCAATTTTGAATAAATTAGCTTTAATATTTACTGATTTATCAAAGATTTTGTATTTCTCTAAATTACCGTTATATGGGATGTAGGCGGGGTTATGGTCCGATTTTAAAAATTTTCGGACATTTAGTATGCTGTACCAAGGCCAACAACTGTGGCAAGTTTGGAAGAAATTGGTGCAGCGGTTACCAATTTATACACATGTAACCATAAGTGGGCCCATTTTCCAAAAATTTATAATATTCTTATTTTTCGTCTGAAAATTGTTGTAAATATCAATTTTGAGTGAATAATCTTCAGTAGTTACTAAAATATCGCAGTTTTCGTATTACCGAAAATTACCGTTATATGGGATGTGGCGTGGTTATAGTCCAATTTTTTAAATTTTCGGCCATTTAGTTTGCTGTATCAAGGCCAACAACTGTGCCAAGTTTGGAAGAAATTGGTGCAGCGGTTACCAAGATATACACATGTAACCATAAGTGGGCGTGGCTACGCCCATTTTCCAAAAATTTATAATATTCTTATTTTTCGTCTAAAAATTATTGTAAATATCAATTTTGAGTGAATTATCTTCAGTAGTTACTGAAATACCGCAGCTTTCGTATTTCTGAAAATTACCGTTATATGGGAAGTAGGCGTGGTTATTGTCCGATTTTGCCCATTTTCAATACCATCCGTCCTACGCCCGAAAGAAGTGCACGTACCAAGTTTCGTTAAGATATCTCAATTTTTACTCGAGTTATCGTGTGCACAGACGGACGGACGGACGGACGGACGGACGGACAGACAGTCACCGCTTAATCGATTTCTCTTTTCATTCTGATCATTTATGTATACATTTGTCTATATCTATCTCGATTCGTTTTGGCTGTTACAAACAACCGTTATGTGAACAAAATTAATATACCCTTGTGCACAAGTGCGCTCGGGTATAAAAAATTTACACTTCGCTGTATAAGATATTGAAGATACTGGAATCATTACACTGTACAGCACTCACCTGGGTATTGCACCAAACCAATTTTTTTTAAGAGATTGAGTCATAAGTAAAAAAGTAATTTCTCCGTTTTTCGAAGTTACCCTCCGAAATCGAGATATGGAACTTCGAAATTCGAAATAGGACCTTGTAACACGCCGCTTTTATTGTTTAACTTATTTATGTATACATGTTTTATGTTTTGTTAATTTTCTTGTTTAACATATTCGCATATCTGGCAATACCATGTATGGCAATACCTTTTCCCGTCAAAATCAAAGTTAAATTTATTCTAATATGGCAGTGCCGTAAAATATGTAATAACCTCTATTTGTCTCTTTCTCGCAAGTGAGTTTTAAATTGTATAACACTTGTATGCAGCATTGCAATAAGATCAAATTATGATTGTCATTGTGCCTTGGATAGCATATAAAAAGCCTGTGCGCTCTGGAAAACTTACACATTTCGTATAGTGATCGGCGGTGAGCAGAGCTCTTGTGCTTGCATACGACTGCCTTTGGAGTGTGGACAGCGATAGCTGCAGAGCAGATGGTGCTTGGGCTCGCGCAGATTACTAAACCCAATGTTTTTATTTGTAGTTTTCGTTACCGTATATTTTACTGTCCGCGTGAATACATTTAAATAAAACGTAAAACCAAATCACGGAGCCTTCCTGTTTTTTTATTAAAATCAACTTAGTGGCTAGAAGCTGAAATCCAAAATTTCGCCAAGAAGAAGCCCACGACTGAACACGATGGTGACATTGACAACGGAACAGTTCCAGGAACTTTTGAAGTCGGTTGACAACAGCAACGTACGTGCCGGTACATTCAGCACATGCAATGCGCGTTATAACGGAGAGCGCAATCCGGTGAAGGTGGAAGAATTTGTAGCAGCGGTATCCACTTTCAAAATGGTGGAAAAAATTAACGAGGCACAGTGTTTCGACTATATGGAGGCAGATGGAAATAATAGTACACCTGCACCGATTTCACTGAAACTTGACATGTGATCTAGTTTTACTTAGAAATAGAGAATTATGAAATTTTGTAAAGATGGAATAATTGCCACGCCCTCTACTCTTGTGGGCGGAAACATTAAATCTCATCCGATTTCGATGAAATTTAGTTTGTAGTCTTTATTTTATTAGAAAAACCGAAATATAAAATATGGGGAAGATTGGATTACTATAACGTTCAAAACTCACAAAAAATGTGGGCCCAGTCATTAAATGTGATGGAATTTTGGGTAATTTTTGTTTCCTGCTTTCCACTCTCAGAAAACAAAGGTTATACTATACAATAAAATGACTTAGGCGTCAATACTCGCTTTTTTCCCAATATCTGCTGGGAATTTTTCATTGTTTGAAAAATTCTTTTCGCTAAATTATGCAAAAAGAAGCTGAAAATCAAAAATTAAGAAAATCAAAAATTACATATATTTGCAAAGTCGCGCGCAAAGATCAAATTATATATTCGAAAACTACACAAAATTCTCTAAAATATTAGTCTAATTTCAAGGCCTGACGGACCGGTACTCACACTTTTTTTTTACTAATAATTTTTAGCATCTACATTTCAAAGTAAATTTTTTGGTAAGAAAATAGGAAATTACCAAATAAATGATAAATACCTTCACCTGAATATTCCACAACATTTAGATAATTAATTACTATTGAAAAAGAAACACTTTCTGTAATGGGTTCAGCGCCAAATGCAACTAAACTGATTAGTCGGTATCGCGCCCATTCCTGTATTTTTTTGGAAATGTATCGTTCGTGAAGAAGGGGGGTGAGTAAGTAATGTAAAATTTGGTACTTATGACTTTTACTATTCCCTCTCTAAGTCAAACCGTTTTTTTTTACCAACTGTCACCATGACTTTTTTCTACCTGCCTCCATATAGTCGAAACACTGTGCGACGCCGACGCAATAAACGGGATGCCCATGCTGCTCGAGGGTGATGCTGCGGAGTGGTGGCGCGGTGTGAAGGATCAAATAACTACGTTTACGGAAGTAATTCGCATGCTCCGAGAATGTTTCGCAACGGCAAAGCCAGGATGGAGAGTTTATGCCGAAATAATGGAAGGTAAGCAGCAGAAAGGCGAACCAACGGACACTTTTATCCGAAAGAAACGAGCATTATTTGCACAGCTGCCTAACACGCCAGCAGAAGCTGAACAACTCGACATGATGTTTGGTATGCTTAATGCTAATATTCGAGACAGAGTGAGCCGTCTGAAAGTTACGTCCTACCAACAGCTCCTTAATGATGCTCGTGAAGTAGAGCTATCAATAAGCGAACGCGAAACCCTTAAAAGGCCGCAAGAGCAAATCGCGCGCTGTAATTTTTGCCATAAGAAGGGGCATACGCGTGAAACTTGTTTTAAGAAGCAAAAATCTGATGCAAATGAGGCAAATGCCGCTACGATCGCTGCTGCTATAGCTGCTAAACCGAAGTTTGCATGCTATGGGTGTAATGCACCTGGCGTGACGCGAGCTAATTGTACAGTATGCAGCATGAATAAAAAATCTTCGAGCGGTACTATTAATTTCAATTCGCTATCGCCCGTAAATGTTGGTCGTGATATACCACTGGCCAACATACAGCTTTTTGGTGTACCAGGACAAGCGTTCTTCGATACTGGTGCGCGTACTAGCGTAGCAAGCGCTAACTTGAAGCGGGTGATGGACTTCAAAGGCTATCAGTACCAAAATGTTACATGTGACATCGCGTTGGCGGACGGAATCGTAACCAGAAAACACTGCTTGGCAACGGTATGTAAAATTATGATTGGTGGCCGCTGTATTGATATCCAGTTCATTATATTACCTGACTGAAAGGAACCGCACTCTACTCGGTGCAGATTTTCTGGAGCAACCTGGTATAGTGCTAAATATGGGGCAGAGGTACTGGTACTTTGAAGACAACCCGACTCAACACTTCGATTTTGCGGAAACTGTGCCGTTCAATCTTATTGAATTCGTAAAATGCGCAAATGTTCCACCTAAACGAAAGATGCCCATGAATAAGCCACGCTCAGAAGCAGACGTATCCGAATGCGAGAACTATGGTCCTGAAACTCCTTCTAATAATTACTCGCCACATTCGATCCAGGCAATATTTAGAGACGCGTTGCCACCAGATACATTGACACCAAAGAGGCAAAGCGAACCTGGTATTGTTCCTAAGAGAAGGCATGCTGATGATGACGATTACGTGAGGTTGTACTCGTTCAATTTCAAACTATTGAAAGCAACAGATGGTGCGAGTTTGAACCTCCAGCAGAAGCAGCAGCTCGATGCAGTGCTCCAAGCAAATGCAGAAGTATTTGGAGACATTACCGAACGAACGCCGTACGCTGAGCACCGAATCAACACGGGTGACCACGAACCGGTATTTAGTCCGCCATATCGTCTTTCGTTTGCAAAAACGCGTGAACTGAAAACGGAAATCGAGAAGATGATCGAAGCAGATATCGTCGAAGAATGCGAGTTGTAATGGTTCCGAAGAAAACTGGTGGAGTGCGCGTCTGTATTGATTACAGGAAGATTAACGCCATAACCGTGCCAGACAGGTATCCACTACATGCAGCGAAAAGTACTAATTTTATGACTACATTAGACCTTCAAAGCGGTTATTACCAAATAAAAGTTAATAATAATGACTCTTACAAAACGTGTTTTATTACCCCATTTGGGACCTTTTTATTTAGGAGAATGCCATTTGGTTTACGCAATGCACCGGCAACGTTCCAACGTCTTATGGATCGTTTCAAAGCCTCTGTTTCGAAAGTTCAAATCTTAGTTTATCTCGATGATTTGATTGTATGTTCTCCGTCATTCTCCGAACATTTAAACGATCTCGCTATCGTTCTATCTAAGTTGCAAGAGTATAAATTGCGCGTAAATAATGATTTTGTTGTGAGGAAGTGAAGTATCTAGGATATGTCCTCACGCCTGACGGGATATGCGTTGATCAAGAGAAAACAGTTGCTATTAGCCGAAGAAAAGAACCGAAGAATGTTAAAGAACTTATTTCATTTATTCAAACGTGTTCTTGGTATCGAAGATTCATAAATGGCTACGCGGAGATCTCGAAACCATTAACCGAACTTACGAAAAAGAATGCCAAATGGGCTTGGACTGTAAGGCAAAAAGATGCATTTGAGTCTCCTAAGTATGCATTAACGTCTGCACCCATCTTGAAACAAGCCCAAGACAACTTACCATTTTATATAAAAAGTGATGCTAGTGCTTATGCGCTAGGCGCAGCTTTACTCCAGGGGGAGGATAACATGGAACATCCGATTGAATATGCAAGCCGACTATTGTCAGCTGGTGAAAGAAATTACCACGGAGCGTAAAGCCCTAGCTATCGTGTGGGCATGTTCCAAGTTTCGAGGTTATATAGAAGGAGCCGAGATAATTTTATTAACAGACCATCAACCATTAAAGTGGCTACTAACGATGAAGTCTCCATCTGGCCGTTTAGCGCGATGGGCATTGCAAATTCAGCAATACAATTTTAGAGTTAGATAGATACAACCCTGGGAAAACCAAATCGCTTGCTGATATGTTATCCCGGCCGCCGTGTGATAATGATTATAGCGAAGCTGATCAAAGCCATATATATGCCTTCCAAGTTGATTTTCCACGCAAAAATTCAAAAGAAATACGAGATGAACAGCTGAAGGACGAATATTTGAAAAAGATTATTTCTTCGATAGAATCGCAAGACGATAACCTAACATTTTGGTCAGAGGGTATTTGCTGAACGACGGAATTCTATTCTGTTATTCCAACGATGATAGAGAAGATGCACAGATGCTAGTACCGCAACAGGAACGGGAAGAAATTTACAAAAAATACCACAACGACAGCACAGGAGGACACTATGGCGCAGAGAGAACCATACATCGTATCGCTAGTCGTTACTATTGGCCAGGCATGCGAACTGATATTGCGAAACACGTCAAAACCTGTATAGAATGCCAGCGATATAAGGCTACGAATATGAAACCAATGGGTCTTTTTCAAACTACAAGCAGCAACCAAAGGTTTGAAGTCGTAGCGGTTGACTTATTCGGCCCTCTACCAAAAACAAATGACGGATTTCAGTGGATATTAGTAGCTGAAGATGTAGCATCACGTTGGACAGAGATTTTCCCATTGAAAGAAGCCACCGCGGAAGCGTGCGCAAAAACATTGATTGAGGAAATATTTCTTCGTTATGGAATTCCTCGCCGGCTAAAATCAGACAATGGTGTCCAGTTTGTATCAGCCATAATGCAAAAAGTTTCATTCTGCATGGGCATCGAGCAACAATTTACGCCTGTCTACCACCCGAAAGCTAATCCCATCGAGCGCAAAAACCGAGACATCAAAGCGCAATTGGCGATCCTCGTTGGTAATGACCACAACACCTGGAATCTAAGTCAATAAGATTTGCCAAGAACACTGTAAAAAGCCAAAGTACTGGTTTCACCTCGGCAACTTAACATTTGGAAGGGAGCTGCGAACTTTCGACGATGTACAACACGATGTCAAAGCGATTGTGGAATCCGAGAACTTTATACCACAAATCACGCCTTATCTTCTAAAAATCCACAACGATTTGAAACGCGCAAATGAAGCCTCAAGATGATTTTGAAATCGGTACCGAAGTACTAGTAACCACGCATACGCTAAGTTAAGCATCAAAGAACCTCATGTCGAAATTTGTTCTGAAACGAGATGGGCCATATGTCATTATTCGGAGAGTCGGTTCATCGTCATACGAAATTGCATCGACGCAAAACCTGAATTTACCGTTGGGCACATATCACGTTTCATCACTTACAAAATATAAGCATAGTAACCAAGAGGAACCTCCAGCACCTGTACGTCCATTGCGAAGACGAGGACGGCCCAAAAAGAACTAAGAAGTGTTGTCGTGCGCTCGGGACGAGTTCATCACGCCAAAGGGGGAGACTGTAACACGCCGCTTTTATTGTTTAACTTATTTATGCATACATGTTTTATGTTTTGTTAATTTTCTTGTTTAACATATTCGCATATCTGGCAATACCATGTATGGCAATACCTTTTCCTCTCAAAAGCAAAGTTAAAGTTTTATTCTAATATGGCAATGCCGTAAAATATGTAATAACCTCTATTTGTCTCTTTCTAGCATGTGAGTTTTAAATTGTATAACACTTGTATGTAGCATTGCAATAAGATCAAATTATGATTGTCATTGTGCCTTGGATAGCATATAAAAAGCCTGTGCGCTCTGGAAAACTTACACATTTCGTTTAGTGATCGGCGGTGAGCAGAGCTCTTGTGCTTGCATACGACTGCCTTTGGAGTGTGGACAGCGATAGCTGGCCGCTTCAAGGCAGTTGTTGCATGCATATCTGTATATTGGAGTGTGGGCAGCGATAGCTGGCCGCTTCAAAGCAGTTGTTGCTTGCATATCTGTATATTGCAGTGTGGACAGCGATAGCTGGCCGCTGCAGAGCAGATGGTGCTTGGGCTATTACTTGGGCGCAGATTACTAAACCCAATGGCGCATATTCATAGTCATATTCAGTACTCAACTAATTCGAAACTATTCTAAGTCACAACTAAAGCTATTCATAGTCGCCTTAGTTTCGACTTTTCTGGCTAAGTACCAACTTAAAATTTAGTTTCGGCTGCAGCTGCAACTAAGTCGTAACTAGGAAGAAGTATTTTATCAAATTAAGGGAAAACAGACAAAATATGTAAAAATTAAGTTGGTAGAGGGTGATTTTGATAATATTGAATAATCTCCAATTAAAATTTACAAAGATCGATCCATTTTAATCGGAAGATGAAATTAAATGCGTATTACAATTCGAATAAAGCTACACCACAATTTTATAATTGAAAAAATTTAGATAAATTCTCAAATAATAAGTCAGTTTTACGCTAGCCCATTAAAGTAAATTTGTGCATAACATTTAGATATCTACTATTTGTATGTTTCACAGCATGCTTTCGATAAACATCGACTTCACATCACTGCGGTTGTTCTGGCTATTTCACACAATTAACAAGAAAATGATACCTTATTCTTTTGCATAATCATGCAATGAAAATAAAAATTACATAAACGGATGATCAAACTTGACATTATTTAATAAAAATGTAATTTTTCCAAAATATCGTAAAGAAAAATCGATACATTTTCACACTCGTTTTGCTATATCGTAAACTAAGTCGAAACTACTTAGTAGAAGTCTGAAATGCGACTATGAATAGAGGTAAATTTTAAGTTGGTACTTAAATTTAAGTTGCAACTTTGTTAGTTTCGACTTAGTTGCTGGGTTATGAATACGCGCCAATGTTATTTATTGTCCTCGTGAATACATTTAAATAAAAACCAAACCNTTGGTACTTAAATTTAAGTTGCAACTTTGTTAGTTTCGACTTAGTTGCTGTGTTATGAATACGCGCCAATGTTATTTATTGTCCTCGTGAATACATTTAAATAAAACGTAAAACCAAATCACGGAGCCTTCCGGTTTTTTTTATTAAAATCAACGGTCTCATCTCTACAACCTTTGGTAAAAAATTATTTTTTATTACTATATGTAAACAACTAAAAAAGTAAAAATAGAGACGTAGTCCGCCTTTTTATTATTATTAAAATGGTATATAACTTTTTTTGTGCAAACTTATATTGCAGGTGCTATATGGGGTCGGGTCTTGGAAAAATTAAAAACCTTATATTTCAAACAATCTTGAACTGATTTTTAAAGAATTGGTATCGTTGTAAATGCGATTAAACACCCTTCCTTCTGATGTGCATATTTGCATACTTCGTACGTAACAATTTGCGAAAAAACATTTAAAGGAAAAAACCTTTTTTTTATAAAAAACAAATATTTTAAACAAAAAAATTACCAACCGATTTTTAAAAACTTGAAATCTTTGTAAACGCAATCAAACCTTCTTTCTTCTGAATGCGCATTTGTATATTTCGTATATAAAAATTTTAGAAAAAACACTAAAAAGGAAAAAATTCCTTTTTTTGAAAAAAATTACAAAAAAATTACTAACCGATTTTTAAAAATTTGGTATCGTTGTAAAGGCGATCAAGCCCCTTTTCTTCTGGTATGCAGTCTTGAATACTTCGTATATAAAAATTTTAGAAAAAACACTTAAATACAAAAAATACCTTTTTTTTATAAAAAACAAATATTTTAAACAAACAAATTACAAATCGATTTTTTAAAAATTTGTATCGTTGTAAAGGATACCAGAAAACGTATATTTTCTTAAAACCAAAAATTTTTATTTATATACAAAAAAAAATTTATGAAAAACATTTTTCCCCTACATATAAACTCGAGTTCGAAGTTCTGCGCAAAAATATTTCCGCTGCTCTTTACCGGCAACACAGAAAGGAGAATTCTACTTAGTAAGGGTTATAATCCTTAAGCGCCGAAGGCCGCCTACGCAGAAAGGAGCACTGCGCAAAAATACTTCCCCCGCTATTTTGAGGCAACAAGGAAAGGATAATTCTACTTAATAAGGGTTATTATCCCTAAGCCTACGCAGAAAGAATTTTTGCGCAAAAATACTTCCTACTTACTTAGTAAGAGTTATAATCCTTAAGCGCGACTGAAGGCCGCATACGCAGAAAGAACTTCTGTGCAAAAATACTTCCGCCGCTCTTTTCCGGAAACACAGAAAGGAGAATTCTACTACAAAGAAAGAAGCTGTGCGCAAAAATACTTCCGCCGCTCTTTTCCGGAAACACAGAAAGGAGAATTCTACTACAAAGAAAGAAGCTGTGCGCAAAAATACTTCCGCCGCTCTTTTCCGGCAACACAGAAATGCGAACTCTACTTAGTAAGAGTTATAATCCCTAAGCGCGGCCGAAGGCCGCCTATGCAGAAAGAATTTCTGCGAAAAAAATACTTCCGCCGCTCTTTTCCGGCAACACAGAAATGCGAACTCTACTTAGTAAGAGTTATAATCCCTAAGCGCGGCCGAAGGCCGCCTATGCAGAAAGAATTTCTGCGAAAAAAATACTTCCGCCGCTCATTTCCGGCAGCACAGAAAGGAGAATTCTACTACAAAGAAAGAAGCTGTGCGCAAAAATACTTCCGCCGCTCTTTTCCGGCAACACAGAAATGCGAACTCTACTTAGTAAGAGTTATAATCCCTAAGCGCGGCCGAAGGCCGCCTACGTAAAAAGAACTTCTGCGCTAAAATACTTCCGCCGCTCCTTTCCGGCAACACAGAAAGGAGAATTCTCTTTAGTAAGGGTGATATTCTCTAAGCGCGCCAAAATACTTCCGCCGCTCTTTTCCGGCAGAAAGAAGTTGTGCGCAGAAATACTTCCGCCGCTCTTTTCCGGCAACAAAGAAAAATAATTATACTTAGTAAGCGTTATAATCCCCAAGCGCGGCTGAAGGCCGCCTACGCAGAAAGCAGTTCTGTGCAAAAATACTTCCACCGCTATTTCCCGGCAATACAGAAAGGAGGCACCTACTTAGGTAGGGTTATGATCTCTTAGCGCGCCCGAGGGCCGCCTAAGCAGAAAAAATCTGCTCACAAATACTTCTGTCCCCCAGTCAAAATAAATTAATGCAATATGCTAGAGAAAGCAAAAAAAAAGCAAAATAAAATAGCGAATTAGGCAGGAAAAGGAACTAGAAATCACAAAAAAGGCAAAAGATGGCACTAACAAGTAATTTTTAAACAAAAAACCAAACTGACTTCAATTCTCATATAAAACAAGTACACAAATAAGTATAAGTTTGAGCGAAACCGAATTTTATATACCCGGCGCAGGTATCGTCGTTTTAACTTTCTCTCAACTACCTTTGCACGATAAAAGGCATTTTTCCCGACTTCAAACGTTTTCGATGATAATATGCTGTTAATAAAATCATTGAGCCAAGTTCGGTAGAAATCGATAAAGGGGTTACCGAGATAGACCTTTGTAGTCACAAAGTGAGCGGTGCCGCGCCCAATTCCTAAAAGTCTATTACAGTCTTATTTATTGTTAAGAGTAACAGTAAAGAGAGTAAGAGTAAGTATTAACTTGGAGCAAATTAGTGTCCTCCGTTTTTGAAATTTTAGTCGGATTTGAATAATTTTAAACAAATTGATTTTACGTACCACGGATATCAGGTGCACCAATTTTGTTTGAATTTGATGAATCGGTTACCGAGATACACATTTGTGGTCATAAGGGGGCGGCGCCATGCCCATTATCCAAAAATTTATAATATTAAAATTTCCTACTAGATGGTTATTGCAATCGTTGATTTTGAGTTAATCAGCATCAATAATTACTGATTTATCGCAGTTTTCGTGTTTCTGTAAATTACCATTATATGGGAGGTGGGCGTGGTTATTGCCTGATTTAAAGGATTTTCAACAGATTTCTTAGTTGAACCCTAAGCAAGGCTCGGACCGAGTTCGGTAGGGATTGATGAAGCGGCTACTAAGATACAGCATTTCATCATAAGTGGGCGGGGTCACGCCCATTTTCCAAAAATGTCAATAGAATATTATTTTTTACCATAATTCCACTTCACATACTAATTTTCACCAATCTCGATTGAATATTTACTGAAATATCGTAGTTTTTGCATTTTGTGAAAATACCGTTGTATGAGAGGTGGGCGTGGTCAAAGTCCGATTTCGCACATACCAACCTACCTTGGGTAAAGGGCAACCTACATACCAAATTTCGTTGAGATGTCTCAATTTTTGCTCTAGTTATCGTGTACACGGACGGACGGACGGACAGACAGACAGACATGGCTCTACATGGACAGACATTTGTCTATATCTATCTCGATTCATTTTGGCTGCTACAAACAGCCGTTATGTGAACAAAATTATAATACCCTTGTGCACATGTGCGCTCGGGTATAAAAATATACATTGTCGTTTAAAGTACAAAACCGCGTATCGTCATTTTGCAAAACCGCGTAACTGACATTTGCTGCCAAAAATTGGATTGGCTCACACAAGCTCTTGGATCAATCCTTATCCATTCGCCCTGAAATTTACTAGCCAGAAATGCGATTGATTTATAATAAAGAGAACCATTTTGAAATATGAGTGTAAAGCTCTCTAGAAAATAATTTATTCAACCTCACATACGCGGTTTTGTATTATCTTGATACGCGGTTTTGTACTTCAAACGACGATATATATATCTATATATATATATCTATATTTCATGATCCAACGATCGGATCTAAACCAGATTAGTATGGGACCACCTCTGAGACACTACCTTTCCGATGCAAAAAGGATTATGGGTTCACGTGGTCCAAAGTTATGCGGTAACATACATACAACAAAAAATAAAAATAAAATTAATATTCCGGCGAACTGATAACCTCCTCCTTTTTTGGAAGTCGGTTGAAAAAGCCAAAAACCAAAAAATAATAAGAAAATTCATTTATTTTAGAAATGTTCATTTTACAAGTTAAAAGAGAAAAACTATGAACTAGTTTCATTATATGAACAATTTGTACCATGATAAAAATATAACAAGGTAAAATCATTGAGAGGCAGTGTGGCGTTTGCCAGCGATATAATTTAAAAATTCAGAACTCAAACTCACACACACATTCTCATTTTCAATCTCAAACAACAACAATTGTGAACAATTTAATTTTTTTATTTTCAATTTTATATGATTTTAAAATACTTGCAAACGTCAGAAAAAAAATTATGGCCGACGAATGAATGAAGAGAAGAAATTAACCTTGTAATGTTTTTATCAAGATTTGTACTTTGAGTTTTTTAACTTTTTCTCCTTTCGAGTTTTTAACTCACAAAACTTTATTTTCTATACTTGTAGCAAGATTGAATCCCAAGATGCATTTTGTAGTTTTCTGGCAGCATTTTCATACGATTTTCGCGAAGAAAAGCCTTGAATGTACTAAACGTTCGGCATGAGTTGATACAAGTGGAACGTTTAAAACTTTCATATTATTAGGAATAAGGGCTTCTTCCTTACCCTTTACAATTAAAGCTAGAAGAGCCAAAAAATGCCAATATTTAAAAAAAGGCTCCATCAAATCTATGTATATAAAATAATAGCCGTTTTCGTTGTTCGCAGTTAACTCAAAAACTACTGCATAGATTTCGGTCAAATTTTCAGAGGTTATACCTTGCATACATGGTCCTATTATAGGCTACCAGAAAACTTGGTAGGTAGCGCTGGGATCGAGTTATTTATAAAAGTCGTATTTAAGTAAGCTACTAGCATGATGGCAAACACGTTTACCAAAAATAGACCCGCTAGGTGGCGCGGTAGTCGCGATATTTATAAAAGTCGTATTTATGGGCAGATTTCTTTCAAATTCAACAGGTATAGTTTCAGCATAATGGAAAATATGTTTACCAAAAACGGAGCCGCTAGGTGGCGCGGGAGGCAAGTTATTTATAAAAGTTGTATTTATGAACCGATTTGGTAAGCATGATGAAAAAAGCACTTGCGAACAAAGGACCCGCCAGGTGGTGCTGGAGTCGAGTTATTTATAAAAGACANAACTCAAACTCACACACACATTCTCATTTTCAATCTCAAACAACAACAATTGTGAACAATTTAATTTTTTTATTTTCAATTTTATATGATTTTAAAATACTTGCAAACGTCAGAAAAAAAATTATGGCCGACGAATGAATGAAGAGAAGAAATTAACCTTGTAATGTTTTTATCAAGATTTGTACTTTGAGTTTTTTAACTTTTTCTCCTTTCGAGTTTTTAACTCACAAAACTTTATTTTCTATACTTGTAGCAAGATTGAATCCCAAGATGCATTTTGTAGTTTTCTGGCAGCATTTTCATACGATTTTCGCGAAGAAAAGCCTTGAATGTACTAAACGTTCGGCATGAGTTGATACAAGTGGAACGTTTAAAACTTTCATATTATTAGGAATAAGGGCTTCTTCCTTACCCTTTACAATTAAAGCTAGAAGAGCCGAAAAATGCCAATATTTAAAAAAAGGCTCCATCAAATCTATATATATAAAATAATAGCCGTTTTCGTTGTTCGCAGTTAACTCAAAAACTACTGCATAGATTTCGGTCAAATTTTCAGAGGTTATACCTTGCATACATGGTCCTATTATAGGCTACCAGAAAACTTGGTAGGTAGCGCTGGGATCGAGTTATTTATAAAAGTCGTATTTAAGTAAGCTACTAGCATGATGGCAAACACGTTTACCAAAAATAGACCCGCTAGGTGGCGCGGTAGTCGCGATATTTATAAAAGTCGTATTTATGGGCAGATTTCTTTCAAATTCAACAGGTATAGTTTCAGCATAATGGAAAATATGTTTACCAAAAACGGAGCCGCTAGGTGGCGCGGGAGGCAAGTTATTTATAAAAGTTGTATTTATGAACCGATTTGGTAAGCATGATGAAAAAAGCACTTGCGAACAAAGGACCCGCCAGGTGGTGCTGGAGTCGAGTTATTTATAAAAGACATATTTATGAACCTATTTTGTTAATACACATTCGAAACGTTTATTACTTTCATGGTGATTTTGTTTCATTCGAAACATATTCAGCCTTATCTTGAGTTTCATCTTCCCTGAACCAGTCCACTTTTCGCTTTTGGTTTCCATGTACTTACTATGGGGGAATCAAAATTTTCGCGAGAATTTTTTTTCGGGCGAAACTCACGATAAGGAAGATTACATACATAAAATGCTAGCCATTTTCGTTTTTCGGACTAAACTCAAAAACCACTAAATAGAGCCCAGTCAAATTGTCGGAGGTCCTATTATAGACTACTAGAAAACACGCTGGTAGCGCTGGAGTAGAGTTTCTTATAAAAGTCGTATTTATTAACAGATTTCGTTTAAATTCGCAGCGTGGCTACCTGTATGATGAAAAATTCCTTTGCTAAAAATGGACCCGCTGGAGTTTAGGTATTTAGAAAATCCGTATTTTTTATAAAATCTGATTGGAATTCATAATTCGTATACATTTCATGACAAGCAAAGATTTTGCAAAAAAGGGACCCAATGGATGACGCTGCACCCGATATAAATAGAAAACCCCACGGGGTTTTTTTTATCTTAGACGAATTTACTTTTCAGATGGCTAAATCAAGGATGCGTTGAGTATGCATATAAAGACCGTAACACTGTGTAAGCGTGATCTTGCATCTACCTCCGATTGACGAAGTTGCTCGAGGCGGCCGTTATTACAGCAGTAAGACTCCAAGAAACCAATTCATAAATATTAAGACAAATTGTAAAAGTGGCGAATTGATAAGGAAAGATTCGACCACATCTGTCCAAGAAGGAACACGATAGGTATATCAATAGCTTCATTTGAACGATATTCATGAGATCATATGACTCATTTCGCCAATGTACGCGAAAACTTTTCATTCTGTGGGGCAGCGAGGATTCCTGGCCTTCCTATTATTGAAAACGCTCATCTGTGCTCTTGAGTTTCCGTATAAGGACTTTTATTGGCTTACATGGTACACCGGACCAATGCTGAAGTTGCAGGTTCATGGAAGAATATTACGCACGCTTGGCAGAGATCTCACAGGTGGGAATAAGACCATAGGTAAAACGCATCNTTCGCTTTTGGTTTCCATGTACTTACTATGGGGGAATCAAAATTTTCGCGAGAATTTTTTTTCGGGCGAAACTCACGATAAGGAAGATTACATACATAAAATGCTAGCCATTTTCGTTTTTCGGACTAAACTCAAAAACCACTAAATAGAGCCCAGTCAAATTGTCGGAGGTCCTATTATAGACTACTAGAAAACACGCTGGTAGCGCTGGAGTAGAGTTTCTTATAAAAGTCGTATTTATTAACAGATTTCGTTTAAATTCGCAGCGTGGCTACCTGTATGATGAAAAATTCCTTTGCTAAAAATGGACCCGCTGGAGTTTAGGTATTTAGAAAATCCGTATTTTTTATAAAATCTGATTGGAATTCATAATTCGTATACATTTCATGACAAGCAAAGATTTTGCAAAAAAGGGACCCAATGGATGACGCTGCACCCGATATAAATAGAAAACCCCACGGGGTTTTTTTTATCTTAGACGAATTTACTTTTCAGATGGCTAAATCAAGGATGCGTTGAGTATGCATATAAAGACCGTAACACTGTGTAAGCGTGATCTTGCATCTACCTCCGATTGACGAAGTTGCTCGAGGCGGCCGTTATTACAGCAGTAAGACTCCAAGAAACCAATTCATAAATATTAAGACAAATTGTAAAAGTGGCGAATTGATAAGGAAAGATTCGACCACATCTGTCCAAGAAGGAACACGATAGGTATATCAATAGCTTCATTTGAACGATATTCATGAGATCATATGACTCATTTCGCCAATGTACGCGAAAACTTTTCATTCTGTGGGGCAGCGAGGATTCCTGGCCTTCCTATTATTGAAAACGCTCATCTGTGCTCTTGAGTTTCCGTATAAGGACTTTTATTGGCTTACATGGTACACCGGACCAATGCTGAAGTTGCAGGTTCATGGAAGAATATTACGCACGCTTGGCAGAGATCTCACAGGTGGGAATAAGACCATAGGTAAAACGCATCGCATCGAAAGGGATTAGTATTCCATATGGAATCACAGCGCTACTATTCTTGACATATGTGTGAGGAGGATTCCGTTTTTTAGTCGTTTCAATTTAAACTAAAAGTGTTTACTTTACAGACTGCTTTTGCTTTTAAAAGCTATTTTTGAATTGGCCAACGCAAAAGATCTTATTAGGCGCCGCGAAGCAAGCGGGCATTTGCTAGTGTGCATATATGGAACCAGGCAAAGGTAAATCGTGGACATTCCTAATCGAATATACCCTAACTCTTTAGCAGAAAAAAAGGCAATTTTCATAAAATCCGTTACCTGGGCCCAATTGCACCAATGACTTATCATTTATCACTTTACAACTTTTAGATAAGCCTTTTTATTGAAAAGTAAAGTTGATAAGTGTTTCACTTTTTACTTATCATAAAAAACGTATCAATTTAAAAAAAAATTAATAACTGGCATGTTTTTTGGATAAGTCGATTTGATAACCATTGCACAGCCAATTTCTTTTGCTTTTCAAATAGAGAACTTTTCCAATAATGTGCTTAGCTAAAATGATTACCGTTTCTCAATGGAAAACGAAAGCTTAGCAAACCCATGTGCGATTTGATAAACATTTTCAATTTATCTTTTTTTTCTTACTATGTCGCGCGCACAAAGCACAGCCAATATATTAGCTGTCTTAAAAATTATTAAGGAAAAAAGCAAGTCCGTATTGACTATGTATATTTACATAAATAATTAAATTTGTCTAAATTAAGGATTATTTATTTGGATCTTTCCAAAATAACTCAGTAACAAAAACACAAAAACCACATTGCATTAATTAAATGATTTCCGTACCGGTTAACAAATCATAGTTCCATCAATGCTCCCTGCGTCTTAAGGAAATTCACCAATGTTGAAAAATTTTGTGGCAATATTTTTCGTAAATTCCCGCCAACAAATAGTTTCATCCATCAATTTGTTTATCAGGGCATTTGCCACTCGATGGATTATTGTACATACCGCTAATTTGTGAACCCCATGCATTTGACCAATTCCATGATGTTGGCTACCATTACCTAATTAGTGCAGAGTCAATAATAATTGCTGTAGCGGACTTAAGCCATTATTACACCCACTGTTATATTGTAGGTCCGCTCCAATTTTTAATAAAATTTCTTCAATTTGGCTACGAGATAGCCGAAATTTTTCTACTACATCAAAATCTATACTGTAGCTGATTGGTTCTTTTATGACACGCCTTTTATTATGTGCAGATTTTCCTCCTCTAATATTTTATCGAATCACGTGTTAGAGCTTAAGTTTTAGATTGTTAAGGTATAGTTGTATTATCCTTTTACAATAAATAAATAAATAAATTCATTCAGACTGAATAAATGTAACTTATCACTTGTATGATAGGTAAAATTACTTTTAGCAAAATAATGCTAAAGTTAGCAAAATGAAAGATGATAAGTGATATATACAAATTTTTGGTGCAACGAAATGCTAATAAATTTTGATAATTTGCATAACTTATCACTTATCCGCTAAAGCCTTTTCGCCAAGCATTTCAAATTTTGGTGCAACGCTTATCTATGATTTTGAGTGATATTTTACTTATCAACACTCATTTGAGTGACTTTTCCTTATCATGTTGGTAAAACACAAAACTTTGAGTAAGTTCGATAATCTGCTAAAATGCTAATGATAATTCGTTGGTGCAATAGGGCCCAGCACTTACTAAATGTTTAGAAAAATTTATAGTTTGAAAGCTTACAAATTTTCCAAACATGACTGCAAATAGTTCGGAATAATTACGTTCCAAGTAGGGATGAAACGATACGAGTAAATACAAGTACTACATACTCGAGACAAGTAATTTTGGAATCGATACTTTTGAACCACCTAGATGAATGCTCAGAACAGATGTTTCAACGCGATTTTAGGCGCGCCTGCTAACACCGGGCACCTAAATGCATTCTATGTACTCCTCCTCCGGACAATGCTTCACTCACTGGGTAACGTTATTAGATCCCGTTCACATGACAGGCACTTAATACCCGTTTTGATAGGAACACCAAGACGAATTTACTTGCGTTTAACTCACGTTAGCATGTGAGCATGTGAACACCTTGAGAAAAATGACACGAAAAACGCGTAGTTGTGACCGCGCTTTTAGCTCCCGTCATGTGAACGGGGTCTTATTCTTCACTAGCGGAAAATGCAGGGAGGCCTAGCTCTGTTATTGAAGAAAAGAAACAAAGAAGAAAAATAGCCCCTCAAAAAGTTGATTAAAAAAGATTCTTAAGCAGATTTGTGCAGTTTGACAGTTATAGAATGTGGTTATTTTTGGAAATTTAAAAAACTAATCGTTAACTTATAGCCTAAACAAATTAAATTTAAGTTATGTAGTTCATACGGAATACCTTCACAGCTAAAAGTTTCGATACTTTAGATCCGATATTTTCAAGGTACTTCCAAGTATAAGTATCGATACCTGCATGGTATCGTTTCATCCCTAGTTCCAACACATATTATTGCTAAATTACGAAACAGAAAACCTTTAATTTTCTCTACTGAAATATATGAAATTTTGAGTTGTGTCGCTATTGTAGAGGACCATCGATATGTACATATTTAGTTATAGGGCAAATTTAGTGGGCAATCTGAAAGAATAAATTAACACATTACCTGCAAAAAAAGCGGGAACCTTTCCTTCTCAACACTAATTTTAGAGCGAGCATGAACCGCCGTTCACAAAAATGCAACACCCCTGATATTTAAGGATATTTAACATTTCCTGTGTATAAAGGTGAAGACCCCAGGCTCCGGAGGCTTCAACTGAAAATGTAATGAAATGACCCTTACTAAATAGAAGAGGGGCGGATACCCCCTTCATTTGTCAAGTGTGATTCTTTGGCAACGTTTACATGTGATAAATAAAGGTTTCGCCGAACCCATAACGACGTAATGAGCGAACAAAAGTGGTCATATAGCTTTGTAACCCGCAATTGCTGGTATTTTAACATAATTTTTTAATCGACTTCCAAAAAAGGAGGAGGTTATCAGTTCGTCGGAATATATATATATTTCTCGTCAACCGATTTCGATAATTCTTTTTGCATCGGAAAGGTAGTGTCTCAGAGGTGGTCCCATACTAATATGGTTTAGATCCGATCATTGGATCATGCCATTTTGCTAAAAATTACTTGTTTATAAAATCAGTTAATATTAAATAATAAAAGTACTGTTAAACAAAGTGTGATCGTTTAGCAACGTGTGCATATGAGGACAATAATTTCGGGCCACCCATTCCGATGTAGTAGAAAAAATCGGCGGTAAATGAAAGCCAACCCAAACAAACAAATGAATAAATAACATAAATAAAATAAAATTTACATAATAAAACAAACCTTTCTCTTTACGATTATGTACAAAGAACCAAGCGACTAGGGCTGCGTTGACCACCAAGAATCCAAAGGCGGCCATGGATATTCCAAGTATGACAAGATTGGGAGTACTCGAATCCTCAGTTAACTCTTCAGTTGCTATATCCAACCCTTGTATAACCAAAACAGAATACGAAAAAAGTAAACAAAAAGAGAAAAAAGAAAAACAAATATTTCAGATGGTTTAAAAAAAAAAATCATAAATGATGAATATACGAAGTTAAGTAGTTGTTTGCACATTTGCCTGATTGTCACGTTTCTAACCTTTTTTGTCATCTCAAAGTCCGTTATAAGGTATAATTTCATTAAAAATGTTTGCACATTTTACCACTTAAAAAAAAGGACCAGTAAAAGGGATATTTTGATATTCATATGTATATGAATATAATAACAGATTGGCGCTTACAGAATATGTTAATGTTTGGCCGAGCTTCTCCTCCGATTTGTCGCGTTCGCCTTGATGTTATCACACAAAGGGCAGGGACCTGCGATTGCATTTTTATGAAAAGCTGTTTTTCATGGCTGAATACATTCGGAGGTTTGCCATTGCCTGCCGAGCGGCGACCGCTATTAGTAAAAAACTTTTTTTGTTTATTAATTTTTTATGTTCTCCGGAAACTGTGCTCGAAACCAGACAATCCAAAATGCAAGTGCGCACTGCTAAGCACTTCACCACAACGACCTCCATATAAAACAAAGATTTACATATGTCTACGTACTACAAAATTCAGGGGATTTTCAAATAAAAACACAAAGGACACATAAAGAATAAAACAAATTAACTAAATAAAATGGGGTTCCTATTCGCAGAGGCATTTGCAGCCCATCTTCCCATTTTAGACCACACATGTGATATGTCTTTCCAAAAATAGTGAACTTACGCTAGAATAGAATAGAATAATAGTAGGGTAAGCACTGCGACCAATAGGTCTATTGTGCCCGAACTTACGCTAGGCGCGCATTGCATCCGATAGGCCGACCGATTTCGGCCAACAATCAAGCCGCCCAAACTGATGCGCACACTTAACCAAATTATTTTCCGACCACATTTTTACGCGCAAATCTAATTTTCATTTCAATTTTGTAAGCAGTGAAATATTTTAATAGCTTTTAATTGACTTACTCTAAATATGTTATTTTATAGGTATTTTTTTGTTTGTTTTGTACCCAATAAGTTAATTTTTCGCAGTCCATTTTGACACTTTTCACCTGACATCGGACGAGAGAAACAAACATGTTTGAATTTATTGTCACTGACGGACGTCATCGGCCGATGTCGGTTCGGTTGTCGATTTATGTGTGGGAGCGCTCATATAATCACAAGTGTTTATTCTTATCGCCCGCATATAGCCGATATTGGCCGAGCACAATTCGGACGCGCGTAGCGTTACTCACTTCACATGAGTGCGCCGTTTGATCTCTGCAAAAATCGCGACTACTCCATGCATGCATGTAAAGAGTACTCCCTAAGGGTCAAAATTAACCGTATTGTATATAACAAATGTGGTCCGATTAAGATTGCGCTGTCCTAGGGCAGGACCATATATGCACTCCAGATTGCATTACATCAGAGTAGCACAAAATTACCCCAAGGAAAGAATGTGAATAAAAAGGATNCTCCCTAAGGGTCAAAATTAACCGTATTGTATATAACAAATGTGGTCCGATTAGGTCCTAGGGCAGGACCATATATGCACTCCAGATTGCATTACATCAGAGTAGCACAAAATTACCCCAAGGAAAGAATGTGAATAAAAAGGACTTTTGTCTAATATTGACATTGTCATTGTTGATATCCTTTCTCGTTTGTACATGCTCTTGTTCTGCACTTCACAGATGCTTTTTCATAGTTCGGAGACACAAAACAAAATTTTTTATTATATTTTTAATGTAAAGTATGAGACCGATGCGTATGCGGGCAAAAAGTGAACTGTTTATTCAAATTAAGAGTTGACATTGCTTCATACAATACACGCATGGTTGCATAACAAATAATAGTAAATAGTAGTACATTACATTTCAACTATCGATTAATGATTACATTTCATTATTAGTTACATTTAAATACCGATTGTTTAATGATTGGATGTATGTATTTAACTATGGATTATAATATTACTTCACCCTGCGAAATTCTTCACTACATAAAATGTAAATTGTTTTTATTTATGCGATAATAGTTATTGTATTCTATTNAAATTCTTCACTACATAAAATGTAAATTGTTTTTATTTATGCGATAATAGAATACAATAAAACAATTAAAATTATTAACGAAAATCTTGTGCATAGAGCACAAACACCCTGTTTAATTCGAGAGCTTTGATGAATTGGTGCGTCTATCACTATTGTTTCGTGTTGATCTAATAACTGCGATGGTTGCGAGAATGTAGCGGAAGGTTCTGGCTTTACATTATCTGAAGGCAACCGTGGGTATTGCGCAGTAGGAAAAGCTGATGATCTGGAATCCACGCCGCTATATCTGTTTGTGGATGCGCAGAACCGATATCAGAGTTGTGTCCAGATTTAAGTTGGAGACGTTCAGCGGGTGATTTACCATCGACATTCGGCATGAATCGGTAAGTGTATAAAAATTTTGTTACAGCAGCATTCAACCATAACCCATCATCGACGTTCTTCTTAACTGCTGTTTTAAAAGTTCTTACAAATCTTTCCGCGAGGCCGTTTGAGGCTGGATGGAACGACGCAAATGTTAGATGCTTTATTCCGAGCTGGGCCCAAAAATTCTTGAAATCATCAGATGTGAGCTGCGGACCGTTATCTCTAACGAGTGTATTCGGAAGTCCCTCAATGGCAAAGATAGAGGATAATGGGGCTGTTGTGTCAGCTGACGTTGTTGCTGTCACTGGCACGACGAACGGGAATTGTGAAAAAGCATTAACCCATATAAGCCACATCGAAGAATACAATGCTCCGGCAAAATCGATGTGAATCCTCTCGCATGGGTGGCTTGGTGCAGGCCACTCCTCGTAATTTCTGGTTGGAGAAGGATTAACAGCTTTACCAATGTCACATTGATCGGAGAGTCTCGCTAAGTCCCCATGATTCAATAATACAAGGTTGGCTAACCTGGCAGTTGTCTTGCTCCCACATTCTTCCGTAGCCTNCGCTGCACTATGTCCATATCGTTGTAAAGCTCATACAGCTCATCGTTCCATCGTCTGCGGTACTCGCCGTCGCCAACGCGTAAAGGCCCGTAAATCTTCCGCAAAATCTTTCTCTCAAACACTCCAAGAGCCGTCTCTTCGGATGTTGTCATTGTCCATGCTTCTGCGCCATATACCAGCACGGGCATGATGAGTGACTTATAGAGCGTGGTTTTCGTACGTCGAAAGAGGACTTTACTCCTGAATTGCCTACTCAGTCCAAAGTAGCACTTGTTGGCAAGAGTGATTCTGCGTTGGATTTCAATGCTGACATTATTATCGGTGTCAATGCTGGTTCCCAAGTAAACGAAATTCTCTACTTTCTCGAAATTGTAACTGTCAACAGTGACTTGATTGCCAAGGCGCGAATGTGCTGACTGTTTTTTTGATGACAGGAGATACTTCGTCTTGTCCTCGTTTACCACCAGACCCAAATTAAAGAAGTCACATGAAAGGGAGTCGCCCTGCCTGAAACCCCGTTTGGTGACGAACGGCTCGGAGAGGTCCTTCCCAATTCTGACGGAGCTGGTGGTATTGCTCAGCGTCATTTTACACATCCGTATGAGTTTTGAGGGGATGCCAAATTCAGACATAGCGGCGTTTAGGCAACTCCTTTTAGTGCTGTCAAAAGCGGCTTTAAAGTCGACAAATAGGTGGTGAGTGTCGATTGCTGCACAGAGGCGGGTGCGTATCTTGGCTGCAACAAGATAGTGATCCGAGTCGATGTTTTGGCCTCGGAGTGTGCGTACATCTACAACACTGGAAGCGTGCCTTCCGTCTATCACAACATGATCGATTTGGTTTCTCGTTTTTCGATCCGGAGACAGCCACGTAGCTTGATGGATCTTTTTATGCTTGAACCTAGTACTACATACCACCATGTTTCGGGCCCCGGCGAAGTCGATCAGCCTCAATCCGTTGTCGGACGTTTCGTCGTGGAGGCTGAATTTTCCGACGATGGTTCCAAAGATCCCTTCCTTGTCCACCCTGGCATTGAAGTCGCCAAGCACGATTTTGATATCATGACGGGGGCAGCGCTCGTACGTGCGATCCAAGTGCTCATAGAAGAGATCCTTGGGAGCCTCATCCTTCTCTTCCGTCGGGACATGGGCGCAGATGAGCGAGATGTTGAAGAATCTCGCTTTGATGCAGATTATGGCTAGACGCTCGTCCACCGGGGTGAACGACAGTACTCGGCGACGGAGTCTCTCCGAGGCTTTGCCTTGCTTCTTCACTGGAAGTGGTTTTTACGTGGCGGGTCCCAAACCCAGCGCACAACCCATTGCTGGGACGATTATTATTAATCAATATATTAATATCAATTATATACGTTATACCAATTGCATCTTTCTATTTGTATATTTCTTCATATCGCACACCATCTTCAAAAGAGTCGCAACTTAAAATAATAGGTTTGTTAGAAAATGCGAAGAACTATTTCTTAGCACATCTAGCTCTTTCTGAAAGGCAAATAAAAGCTCTGTGTTAATTTTTAGCGCATAATCTCAAAAATGCCAAATTTTTAGTTGTGACTCTTTTGAAGACGGTGTGCGATATAGTCTTTTTGAGTAAAGGATTTGTTTGAATTCCATTAATTTTCTTTAATATATACTGGAATATTTGGAAATATTTGTCGATAAGATTTTCCTTTGGTCAGAATTTTATGTGAATAAAATTCTCTCATTCTTCATTCATTTCACTTTTAATATCTATATAGCATGTTTAATATACCATAAAGAAAGTTAATTTATTGCCTATTATGTAGATCAGTCGAATCTGCTTTATATATTTAGGTAATTTTTATACAAAAAATGCATTTCAACACTACCAGACTACTTTTCCTACTACCTTTTCACAAAAGGGGATAAAAGGGTTACCCGCTTTCTCTTTCCTTCTCAAATGCAACCTTACAAGGCATCGATTGGCTCAAATGTCTTTCACCCCTATTGCGAGTGTCGACTAGTACTAGATAAAAGACCCTTTTTCGATTATCGCTTTTTGATGGTATTGTGAATATCGAATATCTTGTTCAATAAGCGACTAAATAATTGAAGGATGAGCGACTACAAACTACAGTGAAACCCGCTTAAGTACCCCCGCTTAAGTAACCAAAATTTTTGGGCACCGTGAATTTTTGAATATAATCTGAAGAAAATCCCTCTCTAAGTACCTCCCCGCTTATTTACCCAACCCGCCTAAGTAGGTGCCTAAATTTTTCGTACCTAAATTTTGTTCCCTATAATNTTTACCCAACCCGCCTAAGTAGGTGCCTAAATTTTTCGTACCTAAATTTTTTTCCCTATAATTTTCCCCCTTTTAAGTGCTCTTTTAAAATTCCTTAAAATATTTACATAGTTTGAAATTCAGTTGCAACGCTACACACCTTCGGCAAAAAATTATAAAAATCAACGGTAAATTTTAGCCACTTGAAGCTTGCACATTATTACACTACAATTTAATGAGCTATAAACCTGTATACTTAAAAAACACTTCTGAGAAAAAAAATGTTGGTGAATTTTTTTCTTTAAGTGNAGTGCTCTTTTAAAATTCCTTAAAATATTTACATATTTTGAAATTCAGTTGCAACGCTACACACCTTCGGCAAAAAATTATAAAAATCAACGGTAAATTTTAGCCACTTGAAGCTTGCACATTATTGCACTACAATTTAATGAGCTATAAACCTGTATACTTAAAAAACACTTCTGAGAAAAAAAATGTTGGTGAATTTTTTTCTTTAAGTGTTCCACAAAATCTTAAGCTTAGGTTTATATGGCATTTGTTAGGGAATGAACTGTATTTTAATTGAAATATCTTACAAATTAATAAATAAACATAAGTGGACAACNACTTAAAAAACACTTCTGAGAAAAAAAATGTTGGTGAATTTTTTTCTTTAAGTGTTCCACAAAATCTTAAGCTTAGGTTTATATGGCATTTGTTAGGGAATGAACTGTATTTTAATTGAAATATCTTACAAATTAATAAATAAACATAAGTGGCCAACAATATCATTTTGAATTTGGTCCAAAATGATATGTCCAACTCTGTTTGTATGTATGTATAAATATTTATAATCAATGAATTTTTAAAGAATTTAAATTTAAATTCTTGTAAAAATTACATACCGTTGCTTTATCTATTTTCTTAATACAGTTTTTCTTTATTTGTTTATGTGTTTAAATAGTGCTACGGTCTAAATGTTCATGTTTTATTCAAGGATTTACATATATATATATGTAAGTTAACAAAAAGATGTAACTACAACAGTAATTATGTTCGCTTAAGTACCCGCATCGAGGTACTTAGCGGGTTCTTTTAAGTACCCAACCCGCCTAAGTACCTCAAAAAGCTGAAATTTTTCGTGAGGTACTTAAGCGGGTTCTGTCGGCCGCTGTGGTGTAGTGGTAAGCAGTGCGCGCTTCCACTCCGCAACGCCTGGGTTCAAACCCTGGTCAAAGCAACATCGCAAAAAATATAGAAAAAAGGTTTTTTCTTAACAGCGGTCGTCCGTCGGCAGGCAATGGCAAACCTCCGAGTGTATTTCTGCCATGAAAAACAGCTTCTCATAAAAATACAATCGCCGTTCGGAGTCGGCGTAAAACTGTAGGTCCCTCCGCTTTGTGTGACAACTTCAAGGCGCACGCCACAAATCGGAGGAGAAGCTCGGCCAAACACTAACATATGTGTAAGCGCCAATCTATATTATATTATATACTTAAGCGGGTTCTACTTTCACTAGGGATGCTAATTTTGAGCAGTAACATGGATACATCGATGTTTCGATGCATCGGAGAAAAGTACATCGAGGCTAAAATACATCGCCAGAGAAACATCGATATATCGATGGTTTCCGATGTTTTGCAATTTGTTAAATTCAAATTTGAGAAATTCAAAGCAATATTGAATACTTTAATAATTATGAATGTTGTATTTTGGAACGAATTTCCGTCATCGCTTGTCAAATTTGGTTTGGAGACAAACCGGTTTCGGCGTTGTGCCATCTTCAGTGTCATTTTTTTGAAGATGGCACAACGCCGAAACCGGCTTGTCTCCAAACCAAATTTGACAAGGGATGACGGAAATTCGTTCCAAAATACACCCATCCTGTCGGAAACAACAACAACCAAAAAGGAAAAATTATGATGTATTTTCCTGTATTTTATTATCCTTTCTATACCCTTTCTATTATTAGAATCAAAATGCATACCATCGTTAGGTCGTTCGGGCCTAAAGATCCTAGGCCTGATCTTGTTGAAATTCTAAGGGGTGTTTGGTTCGGTTTTAACGGCAAGGTTATTAGATTCAGAATGAATCCAACAATTTTATTGAACTTGGGGCCGTTTTTATGTAAAATGTTGTGGGAAAGCAACAATAATTTACAAAGTTAAGAAGTTATAGCTGCTATTTGGGACATCACTACATCTACTAATCAGACTTCTTCAACCGCGATCACTGAGGAGATGTGGTGATCTCCGAAGTAGCAGCTATAAATCCTAGCTTTTGTAAATTATTGTTGATTTTCAATAACATTTTTCATAAGAAAAGGCCTCAAGCTCAATAAAGTTGTTGAATATAATTGTTATAAGGCCATAAATAACAAAACATATTCTGAATGAATAATAAATTTAAGGTCAGTCAAACATACCGAAAGAAAGTCGGAGAGTCTCCTTACTTCGATGTTTAAAACATCGGTAAAACTTCCATCGATATATCGTCAATTTCGCGATGTTAGTAAATTGTAAACATCGATGGCAAACATCGAAAATTTAACCGATATTATCGAAGTTATCACACCCATAATCCCAATACCTACCAATGGCGCACCCTTTAATCACGTTGCCGTGCATGTGAGTTTGTTGGCCAATATAGAACTTTCGCTGACGTAGTCCACGCGCAAGAGAATGGTAACACAACACGATCACTAACCCATGGGAAGTGCAGCATAGGCAATATTGGCCTGCACGCGCAACTCATCGATTACGAAATACCTGATGGTGGTGGGAACTGCAACGTTAGCATAAGTAGGGTAGAGTAATAGGTTTGCTGTTAAGAATCAATTATGTTTAGAGTCAGTTATGATAGTGAGTGCCATGAGTGCACAATAAAATTCTACTTGTCAATTCAACCAAATCTTGTGTTGTGATTGTTATTGGCGAACTGCTGGTTCGCCACAACTTGAATTTTTTTCAAGGTTCCTATTCAAGGATCCTTAAGTTCGATGTTTCAAAAACATCGATGCATCGTTTGTATCCCTAACTGTCACACGCATTTATTGAAAGAGGAAACGACTTCGAAAACACCACGGATAATCGCAATAGGGGTGAATATTTATTCAACCTTGTATCATTGAATCAAGCTATGTCCCTATCAATGTCGGCCCACCATACATATTGTTCGGCAAGTTGCTTCATTTTTGACGCACCCCAGTGTCCATCATGTAACACTTTGAGGATTCGCTACTTCAAGGCAATGAGTATGACAACACGCGTGCACTCAGTTTTAAGGCAGAGTAAGTTATAGGCAATAGTGAATGCATATTTTCTATTGAAAAAAGGCTGGGGTTCAGAATATTGCGGAAGTAGCTTTTCAGGTCATCCCTTTTTGATAAAATAACGCACTTAACGCAACATTGGATCTTTATTGGCGTACATTGCAATAATTTCCGCATCAATTGGAGGGTTGAGTTCCTTAACGTTATAACATGCTTCCTGTTGATAGAATTTTTCGTCTGGCCTGAAAAGAACACCTGACAACGCGTCTGCATTGCCATGTGCAGAAGTTTTACCATATTTGACATTGTACTGATGTGCCATTAGCACATTCACCCATCGTTGCAAACGATGTGAAGTCATGGAAGGCAGTTGTCTGCTTGCGTTAAAAATACTTACCGTAGGCTTGTGGTCCGTAATTAAAGAAAATCGTCTACCATAAAGATATTGGTGACGCTGGATGTGCTCGAACTTTGACGCAGTAATGTTGATGTCGTACAGATAGTTGCCGCAATCTTCGATGCCTTGAAGTAACTGCTCCAGATGTTTTTGAAATATGGCTGACGCGCTGGCAATACCATATTGAAGGCGGTGGTATTGAAACAGGCCCAACGGCGTGCTAACTACCATCAAAGATCTCGCATTGTTGTCCAATTCAATTTGTAGGTATGCATCTTTGAGATCGATTTTTGAAAAATTTTTGCCACAACGGATGGCATGGAACAGACTTTCACGTGTTGGTAACGGATACCGCTCAATATCGATTTGCGAATTGATAGCTAGTATAAAATCTCCGCATATTTGTATTAACCCATCTGACTTTGGTGCTAATATTATCGGTGAAGCCCATTGGTAAAACTTAATAGGATTCCAAATACCAGCGTTTGCGAGCCTTTCTGCTTCTTTTTACCTCGCTTTTATTAGCTCGGGATGTGACTATGTAATATTGATGCGCCTAAAAGATGCAGCGATTTCCATTCAAGTTACATACCTCATGAGCAGGCATGGGCAAAGAGTTAGCGTAAGCGTCGCGTGTACGTATATAAGCGAGAGCGCAGCGATGATAACACGACTGCATGCAAAATGAATTAGGCACACTAACACATTCTCACTTTTAGCTCACGCTTGTTTGTGGTAGTGCCCACATCTGCTCATGAGTCATGACCAGGCGTGGGCAGAGAACGAGCACACGCTCAAAGAGCGTAATCATCGTGTGTACGTATACAAGCAAGAGCGTAACGATGGGAACGCGAAAGCATGCAAAATGAATTAGGCACACTAACACATTATCACTTTTAGCTAACGCTTGTTTGTGGTAGTGCCCACATCTGCTCATGAGTCATGACCAGGCGTGGGCAGAGAACGAGCACACGCTCAAAGAGCGTAATCATCGTGTGTACGTATACAAGCAAGAGCGTAACGATGGGAACGCGAAAGCATGCAAAATGAATTAGGCACACTAACACATTATCACTTTTAGCTAACGCTTGTTTGTGGTAGTGCCCACCTCTGGTCATGACAGTACCCTGCAAAAAATGGGACTAATCCGGGATTACTCCGGGAGCAATCGCAACGGAGCATGCGACTAATACCACTTTTGATCTCTTTATATGGAATGAACTGATCGCTTTTGTTCGAGCATGTCCTATGAAGAGACTAATTGTTCATCTTTATACCCGAACGGGTATAAAAAGCGACTATTCACTTTTAAAAAATAAGAATAAAAATTTGCGCCAGCTGAGATTTGAACCGGGTGCTCAGTTTTGTTAGGCGAACACTCTCTCTGTGTGCCAACGCCGCACATGAAATTTCATTGACTAAGTGCGTACATATCATTAAATCGTTAATAGTACCCGTTAGAGATGAGTTGGGGACTAATTGATCTCCAATTATACCCATAAGGGATGAGTCGAGACTAATTGACCTCCATTAGTACCCTTATGAGACTAGTTGGGACTAATTAATGCCCAATTGTACCCGATTGAGAGTAATCTCGGAATACTCTCTTTAGAGATTAGTCGCACAATTTTTTGCAGGGTACGAATGAGAATTGCTTTAAACTTCCATTCTTAAAGTAACCTGATGACAGTACGAATGGAAATTTTAATAGCGAGGTTTTAGTTTTTTAAACTATAATTTTATTTATATTGGGACAAGGGCATAAGGGATTTGACGGTTTTTGTAAAATTTATGCACTGCGTTTGGTTTTAGATATATCGAGGCCTTAAAACTCTTACTGTACCAAGTGCGGGCTTGAACACTACACTATACTATTCACAAAGCATTTTTACTTTATTAAGTTTTCTTAATTATAAAAATATATATTTCAAACATCATTTTGCATATAAATATTTTCCAATTGTACCTTTTAAACATTTTCCAATCCTGCCTTTAAAAATAAGATCCTTAATTGGTTCGGCCACTGATGCACCCAATGTTATGGCTGGAGACTTAGGCGGGCTGAAAACATTATTGAGTGCAGAGAAACCGGGGACACTCACTTCACCTTTGCTCAAGCTATGCCTGTTAAAAATTTCCGAAAAGCATTGAGACACTTTGGCGCAACATATATAGTTTTTTTTCCACAGTCCAAAGAGGATACATGAACTGAAGGAATTTCAGGTCTGCTGTTCGGTAAAACCCCACAAAATTTTGGGCATATCTCAAACACATGGGCGTCGCCAGGATCGAATTTGAGGGTGGGGGGGCCCGACATATAAAAAAATCCCAAAATTTTCATCTTTACACATTCAAGTTTTTGGCATGCGGGGACGATATGTACTTGCCA
This sequence comes from Rhagoletis zephyria, assembly GCF_001687245.7. Lineage (NCBI taxonomy): Eukaryota > Metazoa > Arthropoda > Insecta > Diptera > Tephritidae > Rhagoletis > Rhagoletis zephyria. Next base: position 66,959 of record NW_016157605.1, on the reverse strand, counting down.
ATTTGTTTTACAAAAATTATTTAAAAAGCAGACGTCTCGGTTGCTCAGCAAACCGGTTAATCGTTTCTGCAATTATTTCACATTGATTCTCTAAAACAAATTTTCGATGTATTCTTAAAATGCATAAACCTAAAGGTAAATTTTATAGGAAATTAAGCTAACAATTTATTAAAACTAGTAGTACCCTCGAAATACGGGTGAGTACTTAGCTCAAAATTTATTTAAACAACAAACAATCTTGTATTGCTAGACACCTGATAACCCAGGATAATTTTTAAGTTCTTAAAACACATTACTCTACTCTAAGCTACGTGCAGTGGGCCATGAGAAACCCGTTATCTATAAGGTATAGTCCAACCTTTCACAATATCTGGCATTAGTCTTAATCTGAAACGCAATAATCAAAGTTTTCTTAACCCTAGAAGCCTAATCTATTTGGGAGTAACGTAAAGCCTTAACATACGTCGTAGAGGCTTATGTACTTAAAAGATAACCTGTGAGCTAAAATATACTTAGTTCTGTCTTATTTTTTTTAAAGAATATTCAAGTTGTGAGTTTGACTAATAATAAAACTTAAAAACTATAACCACATTTATTTAAAACAACAAAATAAAAAGTGAATTTTGTGTTAAAATTAAAAAAAATACCCATTCCATATACGCCTCGCAGACTTAGATTATACTTTTAGGGTTAACCCTTTCAGTACAAAAACTCAACCACTGGTTATAAAAAATTTTAAATATGTATACCGGCTAATTTCGGATCGTCCATTTTAAAAATCACATACAAAGATGTGTAAAGCTTTGAGGTTTGCGGTCATTCAGGGTCCTTTTTAATGGTCCGTGATATCCCAGGTGTTTAAAAAAGAAAGGGATCTCAGCTATTTTTATTTTTTGCTTTCGTGAAATATATTTCAAAACTATGAATAATACCTAATAACTTTTCCGAATCTCAGTTCGACGGAAATATGGTTAATATTTTTCAATAGATTATATTACTCACTATCGACTTTTCTGCCGCTTTTTACTTTTTTGACAAACACGGTCAACTGCAACTGCAGCTTGCACTTTAGTTTGATACATAGCTCAATTCGGTGGCTGCTACAGATCGGCCTAACTAAGTCGTATGGCTGAGCAATTATATTAAGATACTAAAGGCCAGAACTATAAAACATAGCGACGTGTAACACATCATGCAAGTGCCAGTTTATATCATGTCGCTTATACATGTTTGAAAGTGATATATGAAGACATTGCTGAATAAATTCAAATCAAATCATGCATCAAGTTTATGCATGTCAACAAAAGGAACACATGCGACATATTCAGCATTGTTATTTACATTGTATATACGGGAAGAGATTTTCCGAATTTTGCAAGCTCCTACTATAGTAATATTTATTAAACAATTATCTAATTAAAAATCTATATACCAACGGTGAGCAAATGTGGCTCTTTTTACTTTTTAAAATACATATTTTTTTGCTGGGCATTCTTTTCCATGTGTTGTTTTTTTGATTTATTCTTGTTGTTATTATTATTGATATTGGAACATTACCCGCAATTGGAGAATGAAAATTGGCTTTCTGACTTAATGTTCTTTACCGGTATGATGGAACATTTGCAAAACTTCAATTTGTCTCTACAAGGGGAGGATAAAACTGTTTTTGATTTGTCGCCAATTATTTTAAGTTTTGAAACTAAACTACGTCGTTTTATTCATGATCTCAAAAAAAAGAATATTTCATCATTTTCCATGCCTACAAAAAAATATTTCACATGATTTAAAAGCGGATTTTGGAAAAAGATTTGCGGATTTTAAATTATCTAAATGTAAGTTTGCATACTTCATAAATCATTTTTTATGTAACATAATTGAGGATGAATTTACAATATTCGAAATACTCCTTTTTAAGAAAAGCGAAGAAGAGTTGGAGTTTTTGGAATTAACTCTTTCGATCTGAACGGGACACATACGTCCCGGCAGAAGTTTGCTCATAACTAAAATACAATTTACATATTGGAATTGGGTTAAATATCAGCTGTATGGTATTTTGGGGTTCAGCTAATGGTTCGAAATGGTTTTTGTGCAGAACTCTTACAATCAAGCCGTTTAGTTCTTTTCTGAAAATGAAATGGGTCATGTGTATCCCGTTAGTATATTTTGTTGGCATGATGTTGGGATGAATATGTCCCGCTTAGTGTTTGTGGACATTTTCTCATTTTCTTTGACTTTTACACAAAGTTAATAAAAATAATAAAATAATGGAAATAAAAATAAAAATACATATATGTCAGACACAAGAAGAATTATTAGCCCAGAGAATGGAGTGTGATGTGTGTGGGGTTTTCTGGCAATGATATCTAGTGTTGCCGCGGCGCTCAGAAGAAATGTATCACCAAAATATCCTAAAATGGATCAAAAGTATCATGAAAAAAAATTTTAAGTACTAAAGTATCAATCTTTAATAAAACGTTTAATTCTTAAATTAAAATGGTAGTTTGAATTTTTAATTGTGATGGTTGATTGGAAAATTTTCTGTTCGCGTACTAGTTTGGATATTTTTTCTCTTGTGAGATAACAGATGACATTTCGCTGTTGGACATTTTTTTACTGGAGATTTTAAACGAACGTACCTTTTAACTATCCAACATTTAACAGAACTGTTACGAACGGCTTTAACTGACCCAAAACCATATTTTGAAAATCTCGCCAAAGGGATCTTTTGAATTTTCTTTTATATCTATCGTACAATAGAATAACAATACAATTAATGTTTTTCATTTCTAATAATAATTTTATTTAAAAATAATTTTTTTTTTGGCTCTTTGTAGCATTTAGAACTTAGATGTGGCTCTTTTCGGCCTCGACCTTGGCCACCCCTGCTATATACCTTTTCATACAAGGCAGGATTAAACAGTACTAAAAATATGCTGCAGAAACAAAACAGCAAGCAACAGCTGAGCTAAGAAGCAATGACATGCTATCACAGTGTGTTTGAGATGGAATGGCATGGCCTAGCAATGCATGAAATTTTTGAAAATGACACTTTACTTTAATAGATACGCTGAGAAGCAGNAAGGCAGGATTAAACAGTACTAAAAATATGCTGCAGAAACACAACAGCAAGCAACAGCTGAGCTAAGAAGCAATGACATGCTATCACAGTGTGTTTGAGATGGAATGGCATGGCATAGCAATGCATGAAATTTTTGAAAATGACACTTCACTTTAATAGATACGCTGAGAAGAAGTTAAGAAAACGCTTAAATTTATATTTTGTTACCTACTTCACCGATTTGAAATCTGAAAACTATAGCTTTCATGAGCATGAAATGATATTACAACTTTGGTCCGATATTTGTAAGTACAAGAATAAGAAGAGTTAGACTCATGAAAATGTGTACTTATGTATGTGACCAGAACATAGAGCTGAGCCGGGGGCTTGAGGAATAAGTCCCAATACTCGCTTGACTTGAATCGTGCTAGCGAAGCAGTCAATGGCACTGTGAAAATTCTTCGAAATTATAGGGAAAATGATGGCACACATTTTTCTGATATATTTTCAAAAGTGACCGATATCGCTAAGGAATTGGATTTTGACATTGTCCTTCCTCGGAGAACGAATATACAAAATTTTCGGGCTAATTATCGTGCTTCTAATTCTGAAGATTATTATCGAAAGGCAATATTTATACCGCTATTCGATAATATTTTGTTCGATCTCCGAGAAAGATTGCCGAAAGAGACATTAAACATTTTTGATTTGAACTTATTACTTCCATCTAAAATTGGGGAGTATAATACGCCTGACGAAAAAAAAGCTATCAAACGCGTAAAATCGCTTAGAAAACGGNGACATTAAACATTTTTGATTTGAACTTATTACTTCCATCTAAAATTGGGGAGTATAATACGCCTGACGAAAAAAAAAGCTATCAAACGCGTAAAATCGCTTAGAAAACGGTTCGAACTTTTCTTAGAAAAGAGGGTATCAATTTGGAAGGAGAGTATAAAGTGTTGTTGGAACGATGGACAAATAAAGAAAGCGAAAAGCCATTCCCAAAATCAGCAGCAGAAGTTCTTGGTAAATGCGACGAATATGCTTTTCCATTGATTAACAAACTTCTCCACATTCTGATCATACTTCCAGCTAGTAACGTTACTTCCGAAAGAAGTTTTTCAACCCTTCGCCGGTTAAAAACATGGTTGCGTAGTACCATGAATGAAGAAGGACTGATAGGTCTAGTACTTTTACACATACACTTAGATATTGAAATTGACACTGAAGGATAATAGAAAGATTCGTAAAAGGAAAGCGCAAAATTGAATTTGAAATTTAAATTATTACAATAAAAGTTCTGAATAAGTTGTTAAGTTACTTAATTGCTTCATTTGCATGAAAAATAAATTTGGGTTAGATGCCTGCTTGAAACAAAACTTCAGCGAATGGCTAGAGGCGTCGCCTGTGTGTAATTTTTCATACATATATGAGCCCTTCTTACCGTTATATATTTCTTGTATATGTTCGAAGAGCAATCGGTTTTATAAAGGTTTTGTAAGACTTTAATCGTAGACTGTGCTTTTTGTAAAGGTTTTATAATGCTCTTAATAAAGAACATAAATATGTTCTTCTGTTGTCTGCAAACCAAACTTGACAAGGGATGACGGAAATTCGTTCCAAAATAAATCATCATGAATACTCTTTAACCATACCATTCCGGAATTTAGTAGATAAAACAGGCCAGCGATGGTATCTCCCTTAAAAAAACGAATTAGAAATTTTGATAGGTACTAGGTAATTNAATTCGTTCCAAAATAAATCATCATGAATACTCTTTAACCATACCATTCCAGAATTTAGTAGATAACACAGGCCAGCGATGGTATCTCCCTTAAAAAAACGAATTAGAAATTTTGATAGGTACTAGGTAATAAGCTACGAAAAAACAAAATAAAAAATTCCATCACTTAAATTTTCCGATAAAATTCGTTTTTAATTTTCTTTAATGTTACAGCATACTACTAGCATTAACTTCGAATTCCCATAAGTCTTTCTGATTTACTGAGGGTTTTATATAAATTTACTCAATTCATAAAGGAGTTAGCATTATAAAACTCTACAACTGCACTATTTTGGACTTTATTACACAAATAGGTTTTATAAGTCTCATTGGATAGAAATTAATGAAAAAAATCAAGTTCGAAAGGCAAAAAATTAAAGTTTTCGTTTTCTTAATAGAAGCTTTTCCATGGCAGAAACACACTCGGAGGTTTTCCTTTGCCTGCCGGGAAGCGACCGCTGTTAGAAAAAACCTTTTCTAATTTAGATGTTGCTCGGGCCACGGATCGAACCAGGTCCTACGAAGTGGTAGTACGCACCTTTAACCAATCAGTTCATAAAATTACGTTCAGAAAAGATACCGAAAAAATTAGACAAAGTCCTGAAAGTGCTATTCAATTGACATTTAATTTCCTAAAAAAATTTTGTTTCGTATGACATTTCTCATGAAATGCTTAGTCAGTGTCAGACCAAAGGCTCTACTCAAGGTGCCTTATAAAACATTTAAATATTTAATGAACTCATTTTGTAGACTACTATTCTTATAGTACAACATATAATTTACAACTAACTATAGATCAACAGTTTACACTACTAAGTTCCGCCCGTTGGAGCCCTTTTGGTCTTATAAGAGTTTAATAGACTATTTTATAGAGCAAAATTAAAGAATATTTGCTCTTCAGTTTTGCGCAAGTAAACCATTATAAAACTCTTATAAAACTTTTGTGTTATCCGGCTGCACACCGGCTGTCTGAAGTCGGCTTTTTATGGACGGGAGAGAGAAGGGAGTATAATTTTACCTCGGCGATTTCAGACCGAGAAAATTGCGGTATTACCTATTTATGTAGCTTTAAGCTGGTTTCTTCGTCTGAAAAGCCTGGAGTATTTTTGCACAGTATTTCATCATAAGTGGGCGGGGTCACGCTTNTTGCTCTTCAGTTTTGCGCAAGTAAACCATTATAAAACTCTTATAAAACTTTTGTGTTATCCGGCTGCACACCGGCTGTCTGAAGTCGGCTTTTTATGGACGGGAGAGAGAAGGGAGTATAATTTTACCTCGGCGATTTCAGACCGAGAAAATTGCGGTATTACCTATTTATGTAGCTTTAAGCTGGTTTCTTCGTCTGAAAAGCCTGGAGTATTTTTGCACAGTATTTCATCATAAGTGGGCGGGGTCACGCTTCTTTTCCAAAAATTTCATAATGATATTATTTTGTACCAAAATTCTACTTCAAATACTATTTTCAATAATTTGAATCAAATATTTACTGAAATATCATAGATATTGCATTTTTCGAAAATACTGTTATATGACAAGGGGGTTAAAGTCCGATTTCGACCATTTTCAATACCGACATACTTTGGATAAATAAANTACTGAAATATCATAGATATTGCATTTTTCGAAAATACTGTTATATGACAAGGGGGTTAAAGTCCGATTTCGACCATTTTCAATACCGACCTACTTTGGATAAATAAAAATAACAATAATAATAATAATAGATTGGCGCTTACACATATGTTAGTGTTTGGAGGAAGTTCTCCTCCGACTTGTGGCGTGCGTGCCATTGCCTGCCGAAGGACGACCGCTGTGAAGAGAAACNGATATTGCATTTTTCGAAAATACTGTTATATGACAAGGGGGTTAAAGTCCGATTTCGACCATTTTCAATACCGACCTACTTTGGATAAATAAAAATAACAATAATAATAATAATAGATTGGCGCTTACACATATGTTAGTGTTTGGAGGAAGTTCTCCTCCGACTTGTGGCGTGCGTGCCATTGCCTGCCTAAGGACGACCGCTGTGAAGAGAAACCCTCTTTTCTATATTTTTTGCGATGTTGCTTTGACCAGGGTTTGAACCCAGCCGCTGCGGAGTGGAAGCGCGCACTGCTTACCACTACACCACAGCGGCCGACAAAGATTAGTTCATTCCCACGACAGCCGGCTCTACGTACCGGAATGACTCGGATTTTACCCGACCAAGGGCTGTTGTTTCGGTGATCTAACCCCGTTTAGGTCGGCGAAGTATCTCAGAAGTTGTTCGTCCATAGGGCTGCATTCGCTTCGTTTTCTTCTACTCAGGGCTGGCATCGAGTCAAACCCAGGGCCCGAAACCTACACCTGCGGTATATGCCGGAGACGACTAAACCACAACTCCACCTCAGTAAAGTGCAATGCTTGGAGTCACCTCAGAGTCTGCTCAGGACTACGGACACATCGGCAGTGGACCAAGTCGTTTGTGGCCTCCTGCTGCTCAAACAGAGCAGCCTCCACGGCTAACCCCAGCCCACCTGAGCAGTCCCACACAAACACCACAGCACAACAACATAACAACACAATAGACCACACCACAACCGCGACAGACCACAGAACGCACACAACCGCACCACCACCCACACGCCGCCGCCAACAACTCTTGGTTCCTCCTACAATCTGCACGGTATGTCAGACCAGGATATTCCGTAAAGTGACATCAGTCAAGTGCAACACCTGCCTTGTCTGGTGCCACTTTAGGGCATGTTCAGGTCTGCGCTGCATGCGACATTGGACGAGGAACTTCGAGGGCCCGTGTTGCGCAGCACAGTCGCAAACCTCAACCGCAACGCAACCCACGACCACCACAGGGCGGCAGCCACCTCAGCAGCGCATACAGCCAATGGCGTCACGACCACACACATCTCGCACACCCCGCATTACCACACCTCTTCCGAACCACATGAAGCTCCTTCAATTTAACTGCAACGGGCTTCAGAGCAAGATCGAGGAGATAACCGTCTTTATGGGAAGGCATGGTATACTGATAGTTGCGGTCCAAGAGACGAAGTTGCACTGCAATTCAATATTGTTGAATTGTGCCGGGTGTAACCGTCGATATCGCGAGCGAGATAATAGGGGGGCTTAGCGTTTATCATGCACCACACCGTGCAGTATCGTCTTATCGAAGCAGACATCGACTGCAGGGATACCACCCTAGAATGTCAGGGCATTGCTATCCGGTCGCGCGATGTTGAGCTCGAAATATTCAACGTATACATACCCCCTGTCACCTGCTGCCCGGAAGGATATCACCCTGATATAGGTGCGCTCCTCAGAGGTGAAAACCGAATGGTAGTAGGTGACTTTAATGCGCACCACGATCTTTGGCACTCAAGCCTGTCAAACGATCGTAGGGGAACCGATTTGGCTGAGCAGATAGACGATTCGACATTCTGCACAATGAACGACGACGCACCCACCAGGATTATGGGCAACTGCTGCAGCTCGCCAGACATAACAATAGTCAGCGCTGTTATGATAAACAGCATATCATGGCGACCTATGCTGACCTTGGCATCAGACCATCTGCCCATAGTCATCTCGATCGATAAACCAACCGCCTTTGCTTCCGCGGAGCACCGAACATATCTCAACTTCTCCAAATTGGAAAGGCTTCGCAGAATTTACTGAAAACACCTTCGCTGCTCTCCCCACACCAACCGACGTTCACCTTGGTGAACGTAAGTTCCGCAGGGCTGTCACTCTTGCTGCAGCCCGCTTCGTACCGGCAGGATGCATCATGGACCCAAGTCCAAATTTCTGTTCTGTTCTAGCCGATGAGCGTGACAGCCTTCGCCAGACCGATCCCGGAGATCCCCGTATCAGAGATCTCAACGCGGAGATTCGGCAACTAGTGAACCTACATAAGCGAAAGAAGTAGGAAGAACATCTGAAGACCTGTAACTTCTCCTCTCGTGTGAGTAAGCTTTGGTCAACCGTAAGGTCACTGTCCAATCCGACGAAGCACGACGACAGAGTTGAAATTTCTTTCGGCGACCATGCCTCATCGGACCCGGAGCGATGCGCGAGCTACTTTAGTCGGCAGTTCATACTGCATCCTCCGGTGGACAGCACCAAGCGTCGAGTGACCATAAGGCTGCACAAACTGCCAACAAATTGTGCCCCCCTTGCTTTCACTTGCGGTGAAGTGCAGGTGGCCATCGGGAAGGCGAAAGAGTCCAAAGCCATGGGTCCCGACGGAATATGCGTGCTGATGCTGAAAAATTTGGGTCCTGCGGGAGTAGCGTACCTAACGGAGGTCCTCGATTTGTCTATGGCCAGACATCTGGAAGTTGGGGAGAGTGGTCCCACTGCTCAAACCGGGGAAACCTGCCAACAAAGGAGATTCGTATGGATCGATAACACTCCTTTCCCCGGTAGCGAAGACACGTGAGGCCCTGCTGCTCCCGTATTTCAGCATCAGCATGGTTTCCGTAAAGTGCACAGTACAGCAACAGCACTTAACGCCATAAACACTCAGATAACTCGTGGCCTTAACCGTAACCGTCCCTGTGAGAGAACGATTCTAGTAGCGTTGGACCTGTCAAAGGCTTTTGACACTGTCAGCGAATCCACGCTACTAGAAGATATAGAGGCTTCCTCTCTCCCACAGAGGCTCAAACGGTAGTCGGCAAATTTTCTGAGTGGTCGACACTCGTCGGTAATGTTTAGAGACAGACAAATCGAGCAAACTTGGGAAAATCAAACAGAGGGTTCCACAGGGTGGTGTCCTTTCCCCGCTACTGTTCAACTTTTATATTTCGAAGCTCCTTCAACCACCAGATGGAGTCTCGTTTGTCTCTTACGCCGACGATTGCTCGACCATGGCGACTGGGAATGGAATTGATGACCTGTGTTCGAAAGTAAACGGGTATCCTCCGATCTTTCTCGCTTCTTCACTGCAAAGTATCTAGCCCTCTCCCCTACGAAATCCTCTGCGACCTTGTTCACCACCTGGACGAAAGAGGTCAGGCTACCGCTGGGAATTCACGTCGATGATACACCAATTCCGACGGTGAATAACCCCAAAATACTCGGAGTAACATTCGACAGCCTGCTCTCCTTCTCTGCGCACGCAACCGCTATTGTCAACAAAGTACAGAGCCGCAACAAAGTCCTTAAGTCGCTAGCCGGCAGTACCTGGGGCAAAGACAAAGAAACGTTGCTGGCAACATACAAGGCAATAGGCCGGCCGGTTTTAAACTACGCAGAACCAGTGTGGTCGCCGGGGACTAGTAGGACGCAGTGGATGAAGCTACAGACTGAACAGAACACCGCACTCAGGACAGCAACCGGATGCCTCCTGATGTCATCCGAACACCACCTCCATGACGAGGCAAAAATGTTGCCAATTAGGGAGCATAACATAATGCTCTGCAAGCAGTTTCTGATTGGGAGGCCCAGATGCGGCCACCCAAACAGACAGCTGCTTGCATAGGAGCCCTCGCCTAGACACGTCAGGAGGCATCTATATGAACTGACGGACGAAGTCCAGAGGTTCATTAAGCAGCCTCTGGACCCGTCAGCATACCCAAAGGCCCTTAACGGCGTTATGTAGACTCTAGACCTGTGAATGCCGTTCTAGGCACACAAACACCGGACATTGACGCGACGGAGCTCCATATGCCTCGGGAGACAAGAACAACAATAGCCCAACTTCGCTCTGGCTACTGCAGCAGGATAAACTCATACCTGAGTAGACTAAATGGGGATGTGCCAAATGAGTGTCTGGCATGTGGAGAGACCCCTCACGACTCGAAATATCTCTTCACATGCCCGGAAAACCCGGCAACCCTAACGACGTTGTCCCTGTGGACCGACCCCGTAGAGGCTGCACGCTTCTTGGGGCTGCCGTTAGTGGAACTCGACGACAACGACTGAGATATCAACCGATCTGGGCGGGGTTGTTGTAGCCGCTACAAAAACAACAACAACAAAGTTTAGTTTTTATTATGAATTAAATATGGCCGATAGTATCGATATATCGATAGTGTTCATAAGTACTATCGGCAGATATCGATAGTCACTACTATCGACAGTTTTCAGGGCTGTCAACTATTACAAGCTATGAGGTGCCATATTGGGGATAAAAAAGAGCCAAAATGTGCCAGATAGAAAAATAAAAGTGGCAAAAAAGGTGACATCCTCTTTAATCCTTCCCATCTAGTATATATTTGTGAAAGTATGTATGTATATATGTATGTATGTACCAGGTTGCAGTCTAAACGGACGGACAGAATCGAACAAAATTTTGACAGAGTATTGCCATGGCACCTGGGCCTAGAATAGGGTGAAAAAATTGGGATCTGACAAGGGGGCATGGCACCTCCCATAGGCGTGCAATTTTTAATCAGGCATAACTTCCAGACCATAAGTCAGATGAACTTGAAACTTGGTATGCAGACATGTCAATGGTAGATGCTTATAGGCGGGTATATATAATAGAGCTTGTAAAAGGGGGTGTGGCACATCCCATAGGCATGCAAGTTTTTATCAGCTATAACTTCGCAACCATAAGTGCCTCGAACTTGAATTTTAATATGCAGACATATCAATGGTAGGTGCTTATAGGAGGGTATATATAAACGAGTTTGGAATTTTTTATCAGGTATAACCTCGGAGCCATAAGTCGCACGAACATGAAATTTGGTATGCAGGTATAGCTATGGTAGGTGTTTATTAAAAGATAAATATAAATGAGTTTGTAAAAGATGGCATGGCAAATCACATAGGCGTGGAAATTTTTATCAGCTATAACTTCAAAACCATAAGTCACATGATATTTAAATTTGGTATGCAGATATATCTAGGTGCTTATATTAAGGTGTATATGAATGAGTTTATAAAAGGGGGCGTAGCACACCCATAGGCGTGGAATTTTTAATCGGCCATTAATTGGGAACCATAAGTCACATGAACTTGAAACTTGGTATTCAGACATAGGTATCTATGGGAGGTGTTCAGAGTAAAGTATATATAAATGAGTTTGAAAAAGGGGGATATACATATATGTATTCATCTATTAGATAACTCGGATATTTTAAACTGTGTGTTTTTTTTTAACCTTACCGTCTTTAGATTATTTTGAAATGGAAAGATTAAATCGTTTTTTAATCCCGCGATGCTGTTAAACGAAAAAGTTTCATTCATAATGAATAAACCCCCTTCCGAATTAAGCATTCTACCAGAAAAGTGCAGCTATACTAAACCAGCTAATCGATTGGGCAGCTAAACGGATTGTACCGTAGTAGAATAATGTTAATTTAGAAATTTGATCGTTACCTTAATCCACCTAATATTAATAATGGAACAAGGTTTGTAGTGCAAGTGATGATCAATATATATTAGTTAAATCACGATAAAGTTAAAAGTATGGCTCATAAGGATGCCTTAATATAAACAAAGAAAATAGTTTGTCTCCTTTAAATTATGCTGAACTGAATATTTGTATTACTGTTTTATATTTTGATTTTTTTTACCCCGAACGACGTCGGGTGCTCTGCTAGTTTAGTAATAAAATAAGAACTACATTTCTAAAACAGAAGTGCAATGCCAAAATAAGATAAACCAGTTGAATAATCTTTAGAAATTAGAAAAGTTTAGTTGAGAAAAAGAAGTACACGCAAAGGATTTCACAAAAATGTATTGAAATATTACTATTTTTCAAAAGTGCCATTTTGGCACTTGTGCCAAATTTAAAAATTTTGTGCTATTTGATATAAAATAGGGCCAAAAATGGCACGGTTTGAGCCAAGTTGGCAGCCGTGATAGTTGTCCATCTCTAATATGTATACAAACTCGTAAGTACTAAAAACATTAGTCGCTTGTAATGAGAAAATCGCCAAACAAACATTTGCGAATCATTCCTGCGGATTTTGCCTCACCCAGATGCGCAATTTATGTTGTTGTTTCGTTTGCACTCGCGCACAAAAGCAGAACAAAACCCAATACAACTAGAGTTTTCTTTGTTTGGGTTTCAATTGTGTTTTGCTCTCTGTAATAACCCTGCAGCAATTCAGACTCTCCCAGGGTTAGCCCTCAGATAGTCCCTATTGTTACCAGCACTAGGCCCTCATAATTCCCCTGCCAATGGTTTCAACTGCCATTTTTAGCATTGGCGTGTCATTGGAAAAGGGCCGGTCCAATCAACACTGACCGTAAGTTAGTCCCAGACTAGTCCAATTTTGCAGTTTTTTTTCGTTGGAGTAAAATTTCGTTCTGCACTTCGCAGATGCTTTTTCATAATTCCGAAACACAAAAAAAAAAAAAAATTTATCATTTTATAACCATGTTGCTTCTGACGGCATTTGAACCAGGACCCTCCTGATAGATGTGGGATACTATCGATATTACTATCTATAGTATCGATAGTTGAAAACTGTCGCCTGTTTTTGAAAACTATCGATGTCGGTTTTAGCGTAACTTCTCTCTTCTTTACATCTCTTAACTTTACGTCAATTTTTTTTCTCCAAGAAAATTAACAATACAGTCGGCAAAAAAAATTTGTTTGTTATTGGAATTTTTAGCAACTATAAGCTTATACTGAGTTATAGTAAAATTCAATAGGCTATAAAACCGCTTACACAAAATTTTTATAGAAATTCGAATTAAAAAACTTGAAATTTTAATGATTTGGTATGTTCTTATTTTTGTACAACTTTTATAAAAAATTAGTAGACACTAAACAAACAAAAAAATTGTCAAAACTGCTAAAAATATTGTGCTATTATTTTGACCAGTACTTTATTCGTTTTCTTATAATATGGTAAAATGTTAATAACTTCCTTTGTCCGGATTTTGATATGCGCCTCCGCATTTGATCTCAGTTGAACTTTTATAAGTATGAGTTGTCAATTTAAACGAATAGCTTTTGTTTTGTAGTATTAGAAATGTATTATTATAGCTAATTTCTCTTCTTTGCACTTCAAAAGGGACAAACAAAATCCGAATTTAATTTTTCCATATAAAAAATAAATTCAGATTTTGCCTGTCGCTATTCAAGTGGATGCAAGTGTATGTATATAAGTATACATAATTCAGACGCATAAATTGGTAAGTTTATTTTATTATTATAAGAAGTTCTTTTTGATGCACTCAAATATAAACAAATGTATATAATCTCTTTAATTTACAAAGTAATTTATAAATTTATTAATTATTTAATTTTCATGCAATTTAGCATTTAAATTCAATACCCCTCACGACGATAGTACTATCGATACTATCGATGTTTTCAACTATCGTTTCGAAAACTATCAAGTGGCGGTACTATCGATAGTATCCCAGCTCTACCTCCTGAAAGCTAACAAATAGTGGCAAGCATCTCTGCGCACTGAGCTACAGCCGCGCATGTAAATATGTGTTCAAAGGTTCACTTAGCATCAAGGCGATTAGGACATTTACAGGGTGGTGTTCTTTAATTTTTTTTATTGAATTGCAAGACAACACCACCCTGTCACTGACAAATTGTACTTCTCGTCTCTCTAGGCCGGTTCCTTGGGGACTGGTCGAAGGCTGACATTTTCGATGCAAGCAAATGTCCAATTCTGACCAGTCAAATTTTAACCAGTGAAGTACTAGTCCTTAACGGAAAATGGGCCGCCTTATTGCTGCAGGGAAGTGAACCGAAACTAAACAATACGATTCATTTCGTTTATTTTGGAACTTTGCGTGCAGGTGATGTTGCGGCGACATCAGAAGGCATCCGGTCGGTGTCCGCAGTGCCGTGTTTTTGCAAGTCTGTAGCTTCATCCACTGCATCCTATAAGTTCCCGGCGAGCACACAGGTGCTGCATAGTTCAGAACCGGCCGGCCAAATGCCTTTTACGTTGCCAACAACGTTTCTTTGTCTTTGCCATAGGTACTGCCGGCTAGCGACTTGACCTTATTGCGGCTTTGTACTTTATACTTTATTTACAATGCGGTTGTTTGCGCCGAGACGGAGAGCAGACTGTCGAATGTAACTCCGAAGAGTTTCGGGTTATTATTATTGCAAAGTCAGAATTAACATTCGTGATGGCAGGTGAGTAAGTCCCGGATGGGTTTTAGTAGTTTTTGTAAAATTGCAGTTAGAGGGTATTGAATATAAGCCATCGATATGTGGTTTTCTTAATTATTAAATTTTAAATTGCAACGCCTAATTACGTGCAATTTACTGATAAATATCATTTTTTTAATTGAAAAAAATAATAATTTTATGTTCATTCCCTTTATAAATTTTCAAAAGGCAAAATGAAATCAAGGATCGATTCTTTATGCGCCTTTTCCATCCCTAGTGGTTATTTTAAAAACTAACTTTATTTGAAAACAAGTAGGAAAGTCTAAGTTCGGGCGGAGCCGAACAATTAAATACCCGGCGCAGGTATTACATATATGTTTTTCACCTTTCCGAAAGCTACCGCTACAGGGTAAGCCGGGTTGTAACAATTTTGAGTAAATTAGCGTCCTTAAATTTCGAAATATTGAAGATTCAAGCATTTATGAAATTTACCGTTATATGAAAAGCGGCCGTACTTTAGTCCGATTTCAATAATTTTCAACGTTTTGCTTCTATGTGGCAAGACAATAACCACACCGAATTTCGTACAAATTGGTAGAACAGTTACCGAGATAGATATATGGGGCGGTGCCCCATGGTAAAGAATCGTTGCAAGCATCAATTTTGAATAAATTAGCTTTAATATTTACTGATTTATCGAAGATTTCGTATTTCTTTAAATGGGATGTGGGCGTGGTTATTTTCCGCTTTTTAAAATTTTCTTCCATTTATGTTATACCAAGGCCAACAACTGTGCCAAGTTTGGAGGAAATTGGTGCAGCGATTACCAAGATATACACATGTAACCATAAATGGGCGTGGCTACCGTTATATTGGAGGTAGGCATCGTTATTGTCCGAGTTTGCCCATTTTCAATACCATCCGTCCTACGCCAGAAAGAAGTGCACGTACCAAGTTTCGTTAAGATATCTCAATTCTTACTCGAGTTATCGTGTGCACAGACGGACGGACGGACGGACAGACAGTCACATTTTTGGAAAATGGGCGTAGCCACGCCCACTTATGGTTACATGTGTATATCTTGGTAACCGCTGCACCAATTTATTCCAAACTTGGCACAGTTGTTGGCCTTGGTACAGCATACCAAATGGCATAAATTTTTAAAATCGGACAATATCCACGCCCACATCCCATATAACGGTAATTTCGAGAAATACGAAATCCTCGATAAATCAGTAAATATTAAAGCTAATTTATTCAAAATGATGGTTGCAACAATTCTTTGCCAGGAAATACGTTTATGATAAAATTTTGGAAAATGGGCTTGGCACTTATGATCACGTATATGTATCTCGCTAACCGTTCTAGCAATTTGTACCAAACTCGGTATGGTTATTGTGCTTGCCACATAAAAGTAT